>NW_004754927.1:1211130-1221130 GCF_000188695.1 Salpingoeca rosetta | reverse complement strand
GACTATCAACCACCACCACCACCACACCCCCCCCCCACACTCCCTGTTCCCTTGTTCCCGCCAGCCGTTTCAGCTGCATGCCAAGAGCTGGGTCAAGGAGCTCCAAGACCGCGACGACTGTCAGGTGGGAATAATGAACACGCGCATGTGTCTGTGTGTGTGTGTGTGTGTCTGTGCTTCTGTGTGTGTGTGTGTGTGTCTGTCTGTCTGTCTGTCTGTCTGTCTGTCTGTCTGTCTGTCTGTGTCTGTGCTTCTGTGTGTGTGTGTAAGTGTGGCGCTTTATCTTCTTCGCTGTCCCCTCTTTCTCAGCACACACTCGCACATACACATGCATATGCGCGCCCGCCCTTCGCCCCCTCGTCCAATTGCAGGTGAAGGCGTTTGACTGTGGCCACTGGGTGCAGGTCGACAAGGCAGATGAGCTTTCCGAGACCATCCTCGATTTCATCACCACACACACCAAGTAACGCGCCGCTGCCAGTGCTGCTGCCCCGCGTGTCGTGTTCTCTTCCCAACTTGCCTGCAAGCATGCATCCAAACATGTGCTGGCATGGTTGTTGTTACCGTGTCATGTCGCGCCAGCCCGACTGTTCCTTCTCCGCTGTCACCACACGCACTCTTTCTTCGTCTGCAACGGCCTGCACGCGTGTGTTATTGCGTTGCTCAGCTTGCCTGACGTGCCACTTGCTTCTGTGCCCCTGAGTATGCAATGTTACGTTCCGCCAACCCAATACACGATGGTGCGCTTGCTCACCAAATGGTTCACACGGACTTCATGCGTTCAGTCATTCGGCACTTCATTGACGGTGTGCATGAACGCACACTGTGTAGCTGTAACCTGGGGACAGACAGAAGAACAACAGAACAAAAACAAGAGTCGACTCAAAGTTGTAATGCAATGTATAATACTACTCGAATGCACAGCAACAACGTGCAGAAACGCATCTCGCATACACGCGTCAACTATGAGCAACCACACACAACGAAGCAAACACACCCTTCTCAACTCCATTCATCCTCTCTCCACCCTCTCCACATCACGCGTTGCTGGACCCCTGAATGTCGTGGAAGAAAGGGTTGGTTGGATCAATTCCCTTTGGCCGCTGCTGCGACTGCTGCTGCCGCCGTCGCTGCTGTTGTGCCAGCGTGCCCGTTCCCAAACTGACCGATCGTGGGCCAAGCGCGCGCCGCGTGTGTGCGTGTGTATGGCCATCACCACCACCCCCATTATGATGTGTGTTGTGACCGCGCGGGCTGGCATTGCTGCTGCCACGCCCCTTGGCGTCATGTGCGTGCGAGTGCGCGGGTGCGGTGCTAGGGCGGTGGTGGCCCTGTTGCTGCTTCCACAGCTCCTCAAGCGGTGGTGGCCAAACAACAGACGACTGGTGCTGTTGTGGTTGTTGGTGCTGTTGCTGTTGGCGCTGTTGTTGGTGCTGCCGTTGTGGCTGCTGCTCTCCCGTCAGCACGCCGCGGCGCTGTGTGTCCCCACTTCGCCTCTGCTGCCTGGTACTGTTGTCGTCGTCGTGCACGCGCGGCGCTGGGCCCTGGACAAACAGGGAGCGGCTGCGATGCATGCGGCGGTGGCGCCCCTGTGCCCTCATGCTTGCCTCCACACCATCACCACCATTGTCACCATCGCCACCATTGTGGGTGTAGTCGCCAAGTAGCAGCGCCAGGAACGGGTTTGAACGGCCAAAGCGCGCGACCAGCTGCTCCCGCGTCCAGCTGCGGTCCTCAGGCCGCTTCCACGACGATGATGATAACGACGATGATGATAACGACGATGACGGTGCCGTTGTTGATGTTTGTGTCGATGGGGTTGATCGCTGCTTTCCCTCTTGGTGTTCGTGCGGCTGCGGCTGCGGCTGCAGCTGCGTTGTCGTCGCCTTCTTGACCTGTTGTAGATTGACGTTGCTCAGGCTCGGCGGCCACTGCAGCACCACCGGTTCGCTCGACCGCTCGTGTGCACCCGCAGCACGCCCCACCCGTCCATCAGCATCACGATCATCGTCACCACGGGCACACGCTGCACCTTCCGTGTGTACTTGCTGTCGCTGGCGCTGTTGTTGTTGTTGTTGTTGTTGTTCTTCTTCTTCTTCTTCTTCTTCTTCTTCTTCTTCTTCTTCTTCTTCTTCTTCTTCTTCTTCTTCTTCTTCTTCTTCTTCTTCTTCTTCTTCTTCAATCTCGTCTTCAACCTCGTCATCATCGTCATCTATTGCGGTGATGCCTGCTGCTGGCGCTGCTGGTGCTTGCTGCATGTCAGTTTGTTGCGCTGTCGGTTTGCTTGTGGCATGCGCACGTGTGATGTCGTCATCTGTTGTGGATTCTGCCGCCAATGCTGCAAATGGGTTTGCGCTGCTGTCTTTCCTCGAACCGCCTGCCACTGTTTGCCCCTCCCTGATTCTCACACCCGCACCCTTGCGCCCACTTGCTTCATCCCGCTCACCACTCTGGCCCTTCGTCTCCTCTTCCTTCTCTTCCTCCATACCCGGCATCACCTGCTCTTCCTCTTCCTCTTCCTCCTCGCTGGCCTCCGGTATTGCCTCGGGCCACTGCTGCTGCTGCCTCTGTTGCGACGCCGGCCGCAAGCGTGGGCGCGGTGGAAGCGGTGGCGGTGTCAGCAAGTCCGCACTCCCTCCTCCCACTCCTGTTGTTGTTGGTGCTGGTGCTGGTGCTGGTGGGTGCAGCAGCGTGGACGCCGAGGCCGATGGCGATGTCAACGACGGTGCCGTGGACGGGCGGAGCGTGTTTGCACCAGCAATGTCAAAGCTAAACGCGGTGGTCGCACCATCTGCCTCCCGGCGTGTTGCCGGTGATGAGAGGCGTGCGGACCGCGCTGCGGGCGACTTGACCACGGTGGCATAGATGTCGCCGTTGACGAAGAACGAGGACCCACGCGTGACAATCTTCAGCGCGGGGGAGTGCGTCTGCGATTGCGTCTGTGAGCGCAATTGTGATTGTGACTGCGATTGAGAATTCTGTGATGACGGCGACGATGATGACGAGATGGCGGTCGAGACGCGAGCAGCAGGGAACGCTCCATGTCCTGGTGCAGCCGTCGTTTCCACGTCTTGTCCTGTTGTTGTTTTTGACGGTATTGTCGCATCAGCAGCATCGGAAGCAGACATAGCAACACCAGCATGTGGGGTGGTGCCGCCATCACCACCATCACCACCATCACCACCATCACCACCATCACCACCATGAGAGACATCGTCACGCCGCAGCGTGTGACACTGCTTGCACTGGTCCGAGTACAGGCCGCGGTTGACGGCACCGCAGTTGCGACACGTCCAGTCTCGGTCCTCGCTGGGATCAAGCTCCACCATGTCGCTCAGTGATGTTCGGGACGACGAGATGCGCTTGCTGCTGTCCTCCTCAATCTCGTCGTCCGTGCCCATGGAGCTGATCACGCTCACGTTGTCATCATCGTCGTCGTCGTCGCTGCTGCTGGTACTGCCATCGTTCGTGTTGGTGGTGGCGGCGGCGGCATGGGCGCGTGCTGGCGGTACTGGTGGCAGGAGACCACGGGACGGCGCACGCGTGTCTTCCACGTCACTCTCGTCGCTGCTGTTCATCGGCTCAATTGGACTCGCAGATCCACTGCTGTTGACCAGCGCAGCATCACCGCCACCATCGCCATCACTACCAGCTTGTGCGTCATCTTCGTCGCTGCTGTTGACCAAGCCATCGTCGCTATCGTCCTCGTCACTGCTGTTGACGGAACCAAACACGTCGTGGCGCCGGCCCTCAGTGCGTCCTTCCGTCCGCATTCGTGCGCGCGCCCCGTTCTCGCCCATGCCAGCGTGCCCACCCTTGCCACCACCGTCGTCATCGCTGAGTTCATCGGCGCTGCTAATCACCTCATATCCGTCATCGCCATCCCCACCGCCACTGCTCGGTTTGTTCTTCTTCGTCTTCAATGCGCCAGCATCGTCCTCCCTCGGAAACGCAAAGGGCTGGTGGTGATGGTGGTGTTGTTGCTGTTGTGCTTGTTCGTGTTGCTGCCGCTGCTGTTGTTGATCTTGCAACTCCCATGTTGTTCGTACTGCTTCCCGCCACGACATCCTCTGCTGCTGTTGCGGCTGTCCCTGTTGTTGCTGCTGTTGTTGCTGTGGAAAGAACGGCGACCTGCCTGCCAGCAGACGGTCGTCCCCGCTTTTCGGTGCACCAACACCAACACCAACACCAACACCAACACCAATGTTACCATCGCTTGTGTCAGCGCGACAGCGGCGGCGGCTGCTGCCACGCCCACCATTGCTGCTACTGCTTGTGATGTCGTCATTGAGGAGGGGTCGCCCGCGTGCGCGCATGTGTGCGGGTGCTGTTCCCGGACGCGGCATTGTTGACGCGGGGCGACCGCCACTCACACGCAGCTGATGGCCGATGAGGGAGGCGAGAGGGAGGGGGGTATGGGTGTTGGGGAGTGGTGTTGTGGAGGATGTTAGACAATGATTGGTTGGATCGTTGAATATGCGCAAGAAGATGGCGCACAGATGCAGAGAGAGGGACAGACAGACAGACGGCGAGCCAGACTGACAGACACACCGCATCGAGGCCGTTGAGAGCAAGGAGTCGGGCAATGTGTGCAATGACGGCGCCAGACTGGACGAGGCAAGAGAGGTAGAGAGAGTGTGTGGGTGAGCAAATGTGTGGTGTTAGTGGAGATGTGGATGACTCGGACCACATGCACACACACACATGCACACACATGCACACACACATGCACACACATGCACGCACACACATACACTCACATGCACACACACAAGTACACATGCGCGCGCACACATGCACACACACATTCACGCGAACAATAGCAGCGCACCTGTTTGCAGGAGAGGATGACGAGCTGGTAGTTTTCATCTGTTGCGCCACCAATCTCGGGTGACGATGTTCGTTCTGGCAGAGCCTGCACACCACGCAAAGAGGAGGCAGGCAGAGTGGGGGAGGTGCACCAAAGGAAAGGCGGGATTATTGTTGTGCGTGGTTGTGTGGAAAGAGAACTGCATCGATCGGAAGCAGGGGCAGGAAGGGGCGAACGAAATCAACGTAAAGCACGCACCCACACAAATGAACACACACACACACACACACACACACACACACACACACACACACATGAACATGAACACACACACATGGACACACACACACACATGAACACGAACACACACACATGGACACACACACACACACACAAAATGAACACGCGGCCACACCTTGACGGCCAGGACAAGAAACGGCGTTGCAAACCATCGGAGTTCTTGGTAAGCGCCCACAACGCGGTCCAGTTCATACTTCATCAACACCGACTGAACCAAAAGAACACGCGTTGGCACAGAGAGGGACGACAAGCGGGCCCGCGTGCGCATGTGAGACGTGAAATGCGATGAATCGGCAGCACACTGTTGTTCCCTGTGGCAGGCAAATACGCAGTAGGTACAAAACGGCGTGGAGATGCTCACGGAGACGGGCGTGCTGTTGATGTAGATGGCATCCGGCTTGAGCAGCACAGACACGCGCTGTGTGTGTTGCAACGAGCGATGCCTTTGCGCTTCTTGTCGTGCGCGTTCCTCGTGCAAGTGTGGAAGCAGTGGCCCAACCGCAACCGTGTCAAACAACTAGCACATGTGCCGATGTCGTTGAGTTGTGTGCGGGTGTATATGTGTGCGTGTGTGATTGCGCATGTGTGAGTGGGCAGTTAAACAGTTGTTGGGAGATGCGTGTTCTTCCTAGATCACAAAGTATGCTGAGGGAGGAGGCGTGTTCTTTCTGTGCCAAGGAAGCGGGTGCAGCCATGCTTGCTTTTTGAAGCGATCGCATTGACGCCATCATGCGTTTTGCACATGGTGCGTGAAATGAGGGGGGAAGACGCAAGGCCCACCTTTGCTTGGAATGTGATGTCTTCTCGATCATAGTCGGCGAGGGAAGCCGGCGGGTCCGCGATGGCCCGCCCTGATTGGTGGACCGAATGTTGTGTGTGTGTGTGTGTGTGTGTGTGTGTGTGTGTGTGTGTGTGTGTGTGTGTGTGTGTGTGTGTGTGTGTGTGTGTGTGTGTGTGTGTGTGTGTGTGTGTGTGTGTGTGTGTGATATGATGAGCGTTGTTGTTTGTTGTGTTGGCATGTCGTGTGGGGTTCATTCTCTTGGCGTCTCCTCTGCTCACCAATCCACGCAGGGGCACTCAGAACAGCAATCAAGATGCAGGGCCACAACAACAACAGCAGCAGCAACAACAACAACAACAACAACAACAACAACAACAACAACAACAACAACAACAACAACAACAACAACAACAACAACAACGCCACACACACACACACCATATCCACCATGCTTCCCCCCCCCCCCCCCCAACACAGCACCACCATGTCAACAAACTCACTCGTCGAGCGCCTTCGCAGCAGCCCAAACATCGTTGTTTGTTAATGACTCCGTACAATTTTCCGCAACCGCACAAAACTTTGTCCTCCCTTTCAACACAAGAAAACGACAACAGCTGCCGACTGGCGCAGCTCTCTCAGTCTCTCTCAACTCCCATCCCAGGCATGCCACCGACACGGCTTCGGCGGGTGCCGGTGCTGTTTGGCGCACTGCACATGGAGCCCGAGCACCGCGAGTGGTTCCTGCAGGACACCTGTGTGAGTGCGGCATTGTTGTTGGTGTTGTTCTTTGGCTTCAAGGCCTACTACAGACACGCAACGCCCAGCAAGACAGCGCGGGGCCTCTCCTGGTTTCTGGCAACGGTGGCTGCTGTCGTGCAGTCATCCCTTGGCGCAGGCTACGCCCTGCAGGTGCTGCGTGACCCCGACGGTGCAGCGGACACCGTGTGGGGCGACGACCGCGTCTCCCGGCTCTCCGTGACGTTCTTCGGCGTGTTCCTGGTTGTTGATCTTGTGTTGGGGGTTCTGTTCTACCGCAAGTACGTCGACTGGCTGTCAGGATGGCTGCACCACGTGCTGTACCTGCTGCTGGTGTGGACGCTGCTGGAGCACAATGCGACGGGCGCTCTCATGCCGCCGTTTCTCGAGGAGATTCCGACGGCGCTGCTGGGCTTGGGCAACATGTTCCCTGCGCTTCGGCAGGACCTGCTGTTTGGCTTCACCTTCTTCACCACCCGCATCCTGTTCCACGTCTGGTACACGGTGTACCTGGTGTCCTTCTACCTGGGGCTACGCCGCACGTTGGCGTACCAAGACCACCCTGCGATGCTTGCCTCGTGCGTGGCTGTGGTTGCCGCCACCCTCATGCACATTGTCTGGTTCTCGTCCTGGTGTCGTCATCTTCCGCGCTACCTCTCCGCTTCTTCCAAAAAGCGTCGATGAGATGGGGGGAGAGAGAGAGAGAGAGAGCGTGTGTTTGCTGTGATGGGGGGGGGGTCAAATGAAAAGAGCGCAGATTTAAGGATGGGGATGGAAGGCTTCTTGCTTGCTTGCTTGCTTTGCTTTGGTGTGCTTTGCTTCTTGCTTGCTTTGCTCGTGTCTTCTTCGCCCTTGGCATCCTATGCGACTGAATTCAGCTAGACTGGAATCAGTGTCAACCAATTTGTTCGGTCACTGCGCAACGCCGCTTGTTGCCCTGCACATGGTGTAGAGCGCGCTTGCCTATTGCACTTGCCTGCAGGCAAACAAGCAACAGCAGCAGCAAAAGCACGGAGCAAAAGCAAAGCAAAGCAAAGGATACGAAGCAAGCAAGCCAAGCGAGCAAGCGAGGAGTCCGAGAAGGGAGGATACAGACACTCACACCCCTACACACACACACACACATTGCACGCACCCAACACACAAACGCGAAGATGGCTGACTTGGTGAAGCGGAAGGACAGAGTCGGCGGTGCGCGCCACAAGACCACTACTGTGGATGGTCCACAGCCACAGCTGCTGCTGCACCACCACCAATCCGTGAGCACAGACTGGGAGCTGGAGGTGGTCCCTGCTGGCCACACGAGCACCGCATCCTCAACAACAACAGCAACGAGCCACCGCGCCCATGCACGCAACGCTAACGCCGACGACGCTGGTGCCCTTCCCCCACAGCTGCACCACCCGCTCGGCCCAACCGACACAGAACAACAACGTGGTCACCCCCAGCAATCCCGACACGAGGTGGCATGGACAGAGTTCCACGAACCAACACAGCAAGAACAACCGGAGGGCCATGACGGCGCCCCACCTCCGCGTGCTGGAGACGCACAGCCAACCAACACCAACACCACCACCAAAAGAACAGCAGCGTCAGCTGTGCCTGCATCCACAGCCCTGCCGAATGTGGACTCAAAGAGCTTCATTGCCACGGCGTCGCCGGACGACCTGCGATCGGCGCTCATGGCCAAGGTTCGCGAAGCCCAGGAGCTGCGCGCGCATCTGCACGAGCGCGTGCGCGTGTACGAGGCCCAACTGGACGCGCGGGACGCGCGCATCCTCAACCTGGAGCAGCGGCTGGGCACCCTGCAATCCCAGGTGCAGCCGCTCCGTGCAGACTCGCGGACTGCGCTGCGTCTCCGCGAGCAACTCGCCGAGCAGGCCGCCACCATTCAGCAGCTGCGCGCCCAGCTCGCTGCTGCCACCCCCGATGCTGGCGCGCCTGACCTGAACGCGCAAGATGCAGCGCCGTCCCGCGAGCACGCCGAGCTCCAGCGTCACCAAGGCAAACGCATCGCGCACTTGGAAATGGAGCTCGACCGGCAGCACCAGCGCGCACGGGACGATGCAGCGACCATTGCCCGCCTCACGGCCATGCTGGACGACGTGCGGTTCCAGCCATCATCTTCCACGCCAACGCCCTACTTTCCAGCAGAAGGTCAAGAAACGCACACCGTGGCTGCATTCCAGGCCCAAGTCGACTTTGACGATGACGATAACGACAACGATGACAGCGACAACGACAGCAGTGATGATGGCGATGAAGCCGAGCAGGAACAACTACTGCAACGTGGCGATGAGCGTGCGCTTGAGCCCAAGCACTCAGGTCACCATCACCAGCATCATCACCATCATCACCATCATGATCAAAAGCATCACCACAACAGAGAAACGGCCGCAGAGCTCCTGCAGACGCTGGCGCAGGCCGGGGGCGATGCGCTCAGGCACGCCATTGTGGGCGACCCCGCATCCGCAGAAGCGCCAGGTCGCCACGACAGCGAGCGTGAGCGTGAGCTTGAGGACGAGATCATCCGCCTCCACAGCGAGCTGGCAAAGTCCCAGGCGCAGCTGCGCAGCTGGCGGCACACAGACTTCGCCAGTGGCCACGGAGGCAACCTGCACCTGCGACCGGGAAGCAAGAGTGGCCACAGCCGCAGCGGCAGCATCACGCCCACCGCGCTCACAAGCTCAATTGTGGACAGCAGGGTGCAGATGGTTGACCCGGACTTTGGCACCATGGCGCAGATGCGTGTCCGCATCATCGAGCTCAGCAAGGAGAAGGACCGCCTGCACGCCATGATGCGCGCGCGCCCGTGCTATCTCCGCATTGTCGACCCCGCTGCTGATGACGTCGAGGAGGACGACGGTGCATCCAGCGTTGTGTCCGGCTCATCTGTCGTCTCCAGCACCGCCACTTCCTCCACCTACCAGCAACACGAGCACCAGCAAAACCACCACCAGCAGGGCTACGACGACTACAATGACCCTTCCCTCACCTCTGGTCGGGGCCGCAACGACAGCTTCACGAGCGCAAGCAGTGCCGGTTACTCGTGGGCATCGGCGCCCTCCAACCACCAGCAACGTGCTCCCCCATACGAGGCGCCCTCCGTCGTGCTGAGCGCGGGCGCGCGTCGAAACTACCTCACGCCCACGCGGCGGCAGCGCCCCCAGGCACACGTGCCAACGCATGCCAGCGCACAGCACGCGCAGCAGCACGTCTCGCGTGCGCCCGCAGCAAGCAACCGGCGGGTGTCTGGCGGGGCTGCGTATGGCACCAGCACGCTCTCCAGCTCAACGCCGCGGCGCGTGAGCCAGGGCGATGGTGACCAGCTCTCGTGGACTGCGCTTGGCTTT
>NW_004754927.1:1205115-1206030 GCF_000188695.1 Salpingoeca rosetta | reverse complement strand
GCGGGAGAAAATCGTACATGCCACGTGATGAGATAGCATCCATGGTGGTGGTGGTGGTGGTGTGAGTGAGTGATGTGAAAACAGAACAATGGAGGAGGGGTGGGGTTGTGCTGCCACCAGCGTCTGTATTCACACGAGCAGCACCACAGCGGCCTCACCTGCCCATGTTGTTTGGGTCCTGGCAGGCAACCGATACAGCGAGGGTGATGCCTGGTGGGAACGATGGAGGCGGCGGCACGGGCGGTGGTGATGGGACAGGACCAACGCTGATGACGGGGGTCAGCCGCGGTTGGCGCATCACAGACTCCACCATGCTCCGTGGCGCTGCATACAGGCGCAGCGGCGTGTTGGTATTGGTGGTGGTGTGGGTGGTGTGGGTGTTGGTGTTGGTGGTGGTGGTGGTGGTGTTGGTCGTGGTCTTGCTGGTGTTGGTGGTGGTGGCGCGCTTGTGGGCGTCGTTGATGCCGTGCTTGAGAAGCAACTTGCCCACAGCATCGGTCTGCAACAGTGATGGCCATGCGAGATTGTTAAGCGAGGTGGCGAGGAGAGGCTGTGTGGGTGAGTGAGGGTGCTTGCAGGACCAGGATACATATGCGGCTGCGTGTGTAACAGTGAGTGAAAGTGAAGGCACGCAGGCACACATCTGTGCGCGCACACACATGCACACACACACATGCACAAGTGCGCCTGAACCTCGTCGTGTGTTGTGAGGATGAGTGTGGGCGACCACCCGGTTGAGAGCGCGTCCCTGAGCACGCGCAGCCCTTCAATCTTCACCACCTGCGCACGCAAGCCATGCCATAAATCCCGTGCAATGAGGTGTGGTAAAGATGTGGTCAAGGGTTGATGAATTGTGGATAGTGTTGTACACGACCGATCGACCGAGAAGTGGTGAGAGGGTTGGAGTACTGCGGC
>NW_004754927.1:1186122-1203622 GCF_000188695.1 Salpingoeca rosetta | reverse complement strand
CGATATGTGAGTCCACACTGCTCGCGATGGAGCCTTCACCTTTGTGGCGAAGCGACGCACGAGCACAATCAGCGGCCTCATCAATCACTTCGGTGCAGTACAAGTAGAGAGACGAGAGACGAGAGACGAGAGACGAGAGACGAGAGACGAGAGACGAGAGACGAGAGACGAGAGACGAGAGACGAGAGACGAGTGACGAGAGACGAGAGACGGGGGGTGTTGGAGGGTGCGTTGCAGTGGCGGTCAACGCGCTTCTCCTTGTGTTCGTTCTGTTGCTCGTGTGTGATTTTTGCGCAACACAACAACACAAAGGCGAAGGCGAAGGCGAGAGCACCAAGCACCATCAAGCAAGCACAGAGCGCAGCCCACGAGCACGATGGCGGACGAGGCAGTGCAGAACTTGCCCATCGACATCCAGTTCAGCAAGCTGAGAGGTGGGAGTAGGTGGGAGGCGTGGCTGTGGTGCCAGAGCTCTTTGCTGTACCTCACTTTGCATACACACACACACGCACACACGAACTCACACGAACTCACACGCTCACATTCACACGCTCACACTCACACGCTCACGCTCACATTCACACGCTCACGCTCACATTCACACACGTACACACACTCACACATGCATACATGGGTTTGTGCAGACTGGTTGATTGATCGGCAATGGGTGAAGAAGGATTACTTCAAGGCAGCAGGAGCCATCCGAAGGCAGATCAACAGCAACTGGAACGCGCTGCCTGAGGAGGTGCGACAGGGCTTCGAAGCACCAGAGCAGCTCACTTACTACGACTGCCAAACCGTCATTGACCGACTCAAGGTTTGTTTGTGTGCGTGACTGTGTGTGTCTGTCTGTCTGTCTGTCTGTCTGTCTGTCTGTCTGTCTGTCTGTCTGTCTGTCTGTCTGTCTGTCTGTCTGTCTGTCTGTCTGTTTCTGTCTCTCTACCCCCAACACACACACGCGCGCATACACTCGCACACAGGAGACGGAACATGGGGCCAAGAACATGCTGGGCCAGTACACATCGCCAATCATGAAGACGTGGGCGTCCATCCTGGCAGACTTTGAGCAGGATTACGTGTTCCTCGGCGACTCTGCCGCTATTCTGGCGCACGAGTGAGTGGGCGAGCAACAACGGTGTGGCAGTGGTGTGGCGAGGTGGTAGAAGCGTGCCGGTTGTGTTCATTCTCCTCCTTGTTCTCTGCTGACTTGCTGGTGGTGCCACCAGTGTCCTGCCTCCCTCCGACACGCATGCGTCTATGTCTCTCACCATGTCGCACACTGTGTTCGTTTGCAGTGTCAACTTTGAGATCCCCGCTGCACGCAAGGCCAAAGACCGCGCATTCAAGAGGCTACAGGTGTGTGTGTGTGTGTGTGTGTGTGTGTGTGTTTGTGTTTATTTGTGTGTGTGTGTGTGTTCACGTCTATGTGCCCTCTACCCAACGCTGATGAGTTGCGTGGCTGCTCCCACCCCAACTCTCTCCCCGCCTTCTCGTCATTGGTTACAGGATCTGAACACAAAGGAGACAGAGTTCAAGAACGCGTCAGAGACAAACAGGAAGCGCTTCGTGGCAGCATGCAAGGACCTGGGATTCGAGGTGCCCATACATGTGCCTGTGTGTGTCTGTGTTGTGTGTGTGTGTGTGTCTGTGCCTGTGTGTCTGTGTCTGTGTGTCTGTGTGTCTGTGTGTCTGTGTTGTGTGTGTGTGTGTGTGTGTGTGTTGTGTGTGTCTGTGTGTGGTGTGCGTGTGTGTGCTTGCGACAATGAGACTTGGTTCAGATACGGCCATGTTCAATCCTTGCGAACTCACCCTTAACACACACGCACGCACGCACGCACGAAATCAGGCTGTTGATGCCATTGGTCTGGAAGGGAAGATCCAGGGTGTGCAGCACAAGCTTGAGCCTGTCTTTGATGCAATTGTGGCCGAGATCAAAGCAGACGCATTCCAATCCGCAACCGACTTTTACAACAAGTTCATGGCGTTCACTCTCGGTATGTGGGTGTCTGTATGTGTGTGTGCATATGCGTGCATGTGTGTATGACTCTCTGTGTGGTTTGGGGGAACAAGACACAGGTGTCTTGTAATTCACATTTAGCTGCCTCACATGGACGCCAGTGGAAGGTTGCATCCGTTCACACACACACACACACACACACACACTCTCTCTCTCTCTCTCTCTCTCTCTCTCTCTCTCTCTCTCTCTCTCTCTCTCTCTCTCTCTCTCTCTCTCTCTCTCTCTCTCTCTCTCTCTCTCTCTCTCTCTCTCTCTCTCTCTCTCTCTCTCTCTGCTAAACCCCCAGTATATCTGTATTTGATAGCCCGCCTGGATGGGTGTGTGCGGAGCGGAGAGTGAATTTGAGAGCTAAGTGTGATACGGCAGTAATAATTGTGGCTGGTACCTTCGTGACTCATCAGCACCGATCGGTACTCGGCTAACCGAGGTTGGATTCCAAGGGCGTATCGAATCCATGGCCCTTCGTTATTGCGATCAGTTTTGACGTTAAACTAGGTCGGCATTAGACATATTGTAAGTAGTCGTTAGCGAGGTCTCCAGCTCTCTCTCTCTCTCTCTCTCTCTCTCTCTCTCTCGCGCGCGCGCACACACACACACACCCTGTCTCTTTTCTTTTTCTCATGCAGGGGAGGAGCCATCCGATATGCTGCCGCTGCTGACATACATCGCTGAGCACGGCAACACGGCCGTTCACACTTTCAAGACGGTACGCAGTAGTGGTGCACTTCATCAAGTTTGTTGGCTTGCATGCACTCAATACGTGGTCATGTGACCGTCTGAAATTCTTTCTCGTGTCTTTCACAGTCACACGCCCTTGCCACGCACACTCTGTCTTGTGGTTGCACACACACACACACACACACACACACACACACACACACACACACACACACACACACACACACACACACACACACACACACACACACACACACTATCCACGTGCCAATAGGGGGAGGCTGTTGAGGTCGACAACGGATATGCGCACACGGCTGTCGATGTGGTTGGCGCATCCTCCAGCGAGCCTGTCATTGACTTTGGCGACGAGCCAGAGCCGACCATCGACTTTGGTGACAGCGGGCCTGACCCCGTCATTGACTTTGGCGACACGCCAATCCCCACCATCGACTTTGGGGACACACCGGCACCCACCATCGACTTTGGTGATGGTGATGGTGATGGTGATGGTGCGCCCACGATCGACTTTGGTGAGGATGAGCAGCCCACGATTGACTTTGGTGAGCAGGGTGCAGAGCCCGTGATCGACTTTGGTGATGACGCAGGCATTGGCATTGTTGTCGAAGGCAGTGGGGCTGGCGACGGCGACGGCGATGGCGATGGCGATGGTGGCGTGAAGGTGCGGGAGTCACTGCTGCACCACCGCAGCACGCGGTTGGCGGTCGTGGACGAGCTGGAGGAGCTCATGATGTTCTTCACCCGCAGGAGCGACGAACTCGGCGGTACGATGAGGCGGGCGGGCGGTCGGGGAGGGGTGGGGGGTTATAGTGGTGTTTTGGCGCTTCTGTGGGCGTGTGTGTGTGTGTGTGTGTGTGTGTGTGTGTGTGTGTGTGTGCATGTGTCTGTGTCTGTGTGTGTGTGTGTGTATGTGTGTGTGTATGTGTGTGTATGTGTGTGCATGTGTGTGTACGGGGTGTTTGCTGTGTTTTGCGTGTGTGGCTTGAGGTGTCATGCTGTACGCCCACTTGCATCATGTCACTTTGATGTTCTCCGCGGATACTATGAACCGATCTTACCACCCCGCCACCATCGTTCCCCTCCCCTTCCTCTCCACTGGTATCCACGCCCTGCCGCTGTTTCGTCTCGTGCAGGCGACCTCGAAATGGCTGCAATTGGCCTCTTCGATTCTGCACACAAATCCGTCCAGAACCAGGTGTGCACCATCGCGTGGCCATGCGTGACAGCATTCTCTCCGCATATCCGTGTTTGTCCGTGTGTCTGTGTCTGTCTGTCTGTCTGTGTCTGTGTCTGTGTCTGTGTCCGTGTGTCTGTGCCTGTGTCTGTGTCTGTGTTGCTCGGCCTCACACCTTCACGTGCTCGTCCGCACATGTGCACGCCACATTTCCCAACTGAAATCCCTCGCCCCACCACCACCCATTCGCACCTCACGCCTATGCATCCATGACATTCACCACTGGCGGTCTTCCATTGTCACAGTCCAAGGAGCAGATGGGCGCCTTCATGTCCGCTGTCACGCGCGTTCACACGCAGCTGACGGGCGAGCGGGTGCAACAGCTGCTCATGATCAAGTCCTCATCACGATATGTGCAGCGTCTTGCTGACGAATTGCGGCAGAAGCTTGAGCTCGCCGACCGCGCACTGCGAAAGACGGAGGACTTTGAGTACGATCATCCTCCTCGCCCACTTTGCACCTGCTTTGCGTGTTTGTTTGTTTGTTTGTCTGTGTGTGTTTCGTGTGCACGCTTTCTGTTTTTCGTGTGCACGCTTTCTGTTTTTCGTGTGCACGCTTTCTGTTTTTCGTGTGCATCCTTTGTCGTTGATGAAACACATTCACACACATGTCTCTCACGCACACACGAATTGCTACCTCATCCCTGCCGTCATCGCCTTAACGCATCGCCCTGTCCCCTCTCTGTCTGTATCTCTCCTCTCTCCGTTGTCTCGATCGCCAGTCGCCAGCGTGCCGAGTGTCGCACCATCGTCCACAACTCCAGCGAGCAGACAGACAAGTACAGGCAACGCATCCGCACCCTCAAGAAACACGTGAGTGTGCCTGTCGTGTTTGCGAGTCTGCGTGCTTGCGTTTCATTGTTGGGTTTGTTTCGTTGTGCGCATATGTTGTTTCCATCAACACGACGTGCGTGGACATGGTTGCGCGCCATGGCTTGGATGCATTTTGCTCACATGAAGTTTTGCACGCATCCTATGACGGCGTGCGGTGTGCAGGTGGAACAGAGCATCAGCAAACTCTACAGCAATCGCCCCGTGCACATTGTTGGCGATATCAACGCCATCTAGCCATACTGTGGGTGTGTGTGTGTGTGTGTGTGTGTTTGTGTGTTTGTGGGTGTGTTTGTGGGTGTGGGTGCGTGGGTGCGTGTGGCTTCATTCTTGCTTCATGCTTGCTTCGTGCTTGCTTCATACTTGCTTTATGCTTGCTTGCATGCATAGGGCACTCACTGCACGCACGTGCAAACGTGTGAACAGTTGGCTTGTTGTGTTTCCATTGCGACTGCTACGCACTTTCTCTGTGTAATTGTGATTGTCGCGCCATAGGAGAAGAGGCACACTTCTCAATGAAATGGAACGAGAGCGAAACCAAACCAACCGAACCCAGGCAATGGCGTTGGCGAAAGTAACAAACAAAGGCAGCTGAGAAGCAAGCAACAAGCAAGCAAACAGGCAAGCGAAGCACAATGAATAATGAACGACGAATCGAATACAGCTTGAGCGAGGTGTAATGTAATGTAATGCGATGTCAAGTGAGCGAGATGAAACCAGCACTTGCACCGAAACAACACATGAATCCACTACGTGTCTGGAGGATCGTGCCAGCATGGCGGCACGACTGTGAACTGAACCGGCGAACACATCGACCGAGCGAAGCGAAAAGAGAAAAAAGGGATCAGGAAGAGACAAGACGCTAAGACGAGCTGCTTGACATGATAATGAGTAAAACTCAACACATAACGCGTGAACCAGAATGCACTACGCAAGACACATGTGTTGGTATGAGGGAGGGAGGCATGTTGCTCGTGTTGGATTGGGGTTGGGGGATCCCTGCACCGAGGCCAGAACCGGCACCAGGAACGGGCAGAGACGAGCACGACCACGACACACAACTGATCCTGTCACACACACACACACACACACACACACACACACACACACACACACACACACACACACACACACACACACACACACTCACTCACTCACTCACACACACACACACACTCACTCACTCACTCACACACACACACACATCAGTCGAGGTGGGGGCGCTTGAAGGGGTTCTCCTCGAACAGGGCTGCATCTGAGTCGGGGTCCAGGGCCCGGAGAACGCGCAGGTGTTCTTGGAGTGCGCAATATTTGGCCGCATAATCACACTCGGCCAGAGTCGTGGTGTCAACTTCTGTGACAGCAACGCCATTGCGTTTTAGGCGGTCCGTGCACATCTTGATGTCTGCACGAAGTAGGTTGAGGCTGAGGAGCTGCGCACTTGTGGGCAGCTGTGGCGATGAATGCTCAGGAAACGGTGGTACTGTGGTGGAAGCGCTATCCGCGCACACGAGAGATGGGTGGGTTGTGGTTAGAAGCAGGTGGGTGTGCGTGGGCACTTGAGCCTGCTGCTTTGCCTGATGCGAGGCGGGTGGTGGGGAAATTGGAGAGTCGGAAGTGTGTCCCTCGAGATAGTCCGTCACGGTGTCCCTCATGAACAGTGGATAGTGAAGCAGCCCAGAAAAGCCGTTGTGGTTGGCTGTGGGCGTCGTCGGCGCTGTCGTCACCGTCGTTGGGTCAACAGCTGATGTGTCAGTGTCATCGTCAGCAAGGTCTTCGAGAAGACTGGCTTCAAGCTGTTCTGTATCCGTGGCCTCGCTGTTGTGGTGATGGCACTCGCCACCACTGTCAGCGTCACCATCGCAGTGAGCGTCAGTGTCACCATCGTCATCATCCTCATCGTCACCATCACCATCATCATCACCTTCACCATCATCGTCGCCATCAGCGTCAGCGTCATCGTCATCATCACCACCAGCATCGCCGTGACTGATGCTGCCTGCATGCTGCGCCAGTAAGTCGGGGTCAACAATACCAAGAAGCTCGCGTGCATGTCGCAGAAACACAATGGCCTTCTCTGTCGGAAATATGAGGAGACCAGTGATAGCGCGGCGAGCACACTCGATGGTGAAACTCTCATTGGCACAGAAGGCCCCCACCTCTTCGCCGGCGGCTGTCGCCCTCTCCAGCCTCAGCTGAAGGCGCTGCATATAGTCAATGAAGCGCTTGTGTGTGTGGTGATGGCAAAGGCAGAGCTTGGCGGAGCTGACTGCGGCGCTGTTGGGGTCGTTGAGGCGAAATGGCGTGTCCTTGCCATCGATGATCAGCTTCAAGTCCAATGGATCTTTGGAGATGGTGACGTCGCCCGCACAAGTCAGCTTGACGGCGATACTGGCTGAATTGGTGTTGGCGCGCGCCCTGCGCCCCCGGCGCCGTGTCTGTGATGACACCGTGTGGTCATGGTGCCCCTGCAAGATGGGAGTGTCGTCTTGAAAGAAGGCCAGCCAGACATCGTTGGCCCGGCTGAGCTCGGTGTTCAGCGGCAGCTCCACGGTTGCGGTGGCGGAGCGCAGCGCACCCTGGCGTTGCGTGTACACGGAGGTGACATTGACCAGTGGCGTGTTGCTTGCCATGTTGCCAAATCTGTCGGGGGGGGGGAAGGGAAGGGAGATAACGGGGTGTGCGTGCGTGCGTGCGTGCTGAGCGCGACGGTGCGTGTTGTTGGGAGATCTGCTGGTGGGGCGAAGAGATGATGGAAGGCGGAGGTGTGAGAGGAGACAGAAATGGTGAGATTGGATTGGGCGAGGGGAGATATGAAGGTGACGCAGTGGAAACGATGACAGGATGACAGAGACAGAATCAATCTGTGGCCAGTGGAAGAGGGGGGGGCAGGGGCACTGGAGAGTGGAAGCAAGCAGCAGACACACACATACACATGCAGACACACACGCAGACACGCACGAAGACACACACGGAGAAGACACACACACACACACGAAGTAGGTGTCAGCCACGACCTTATTCGTGGAAGGCACAGACCTTGTTTTTGTTTGTGCGCGTGTGCGTGTGTGCGTGCTCGAAGCAATGAGCAGACCACTGTCAGCAGCTTGCGGAACAACAACCTCACACGACGATGTCACCAGCCAGGCACGCTAAACCTTTGGCGTGCTTCTCTCTTCCTTTGTCTTCGTGTCTGTGGTTTGTTGGGTGGACAAGCTCATTGCACGCAAGCAAAACAAGCGCGTCGTCGACTTGCGTTTTCTCCTGTCGTTTGTGTGGCTGCGCTGACACACACAAAGCGACGGCCCCAAACAAAGGAAGTGTTTTGGAAGTGGCAGTGGCAATTGGACAGCACTTCCTGCAAGATTGCCCCCGACGAAAGACGCGGGTCTCAGGAAGATATACATAACTCTCTCAAATTTAATTTTAGTTGCAAATTGCATGTCACGGTACGCAAAGTGCAAACAGCCAATCAGGCGCGCTGTTTTGTGTGCCTGTTGTGAGGTGTGACTGCGTGTGTGTGCGCAGTGTTGTGAGGTGTGATCGATGGAAGAGACACAGGGGCAAGGGGAGGTGGAAGGAGGGGTGTAGGGGGAGGACAGAAGAAGCACGGTCATACAAAGACACACACTAAATAACACACAAGCACAAATGGCACACACACAAGCACAAATGGCATACACATAGACACGCACACACGACACACGCACGCATACGCACACACAAACTACTGGACGGCAAGCAAAATGGCAAGTCATCATCATCATCATCATCATTATCATCATCATTATTATCATCATCATCATCATCATCATCATCATCATCATCATCATCATCATCATCAGCAGCAGCAGCAGCAGCAGCAGCAGCAGCAGCAGCAGCAGCAGTCATCATCGTCGTCGCCCGCCTACGCGAAGAGCAAGCTCCAGCATCACGAGGTCAAAGGCGGATGTGCTTCGGCCCATGGTGTGTTGGCGCTGAGCAGGGTCCCACCAGGTGAGGCGATCACGCACGCGGGCAATGTAGGCAGACCGGTGCGCGTACATGGTGCGTGCGTCCATCTCCAGGTGCGCCTTGATGTGCGCTGCGTCGGCCTCTGCAATAAACACGGCCAGCAGCGCCCAGTCAACATACTTCGCCAGCGGCGGGTCGTAGTGGTCGGCAATGAACACGGGAACACAGCCGGCCCAGATGGCATCCATCAGGCGCGGGCTCCACGCGCGGTGGCCGCGGGGAAGCAGACAGTACTTGGTGTGCAGCAATTGGTCAATGTACGCACCGGGAGACAGATAGCCGTCCACCACAACAACATCGCGTTCGTTCACCAGTGTATCATACAACAGTGGTCGCACCCTGCCGCGCTGCATGTTCCCTGCCACAAATGCCAGCATGTCTCGCGGCAGCGTTGTTCCACCTGCCGCTGTTTCAATGCCATCGGAATCTTCCCTTCCCTGCTGCTGCTGTTGTTGTTGTTGTTGTTGTTGTTGTTGTTGTTGTTGTTGTTGTTGTTGTTGTTGTTGTTGTTGTTGTTGTTGTTGTTGTTGTTGTTGTCTGTTGTTGTTGTTGTTGTTGTTGTTGTTGTTGTTGTTGTTGTTGTTGTTGTTGTTGTTGTTGTTGTTGTTGCTGCTGTTGTTGTTGTTGTTGCTGTTGTTGTTGTTGTTGCTGCTGCTGCTGCTGCGCGCGAGCAAGCCGCTGGAGAAGGTCATGCCCGCCCTGAATACACGTGGGACAGCCGTCGCCCACGTGTGGCGGCAGAGATATGTCCTTGTGCACCACATAGTCCGGCTCTGTCACGTCCGCCGTGTTCACCAACGCAATCATGTTGCGCGCGGACGGGAACATGCGCGCGGCAGCCGTGCGTGGCGCTGCCCCCATGTCGTGCCCGCACACGAAGAAGTGGTCGCGGCCCTGCGTCCTGTTCCAATATGGATAACGCTGCTGCACGTGCGCGAGCACAGCAGTGGCGTGCGCATCTGCTGCGCGCTGGCCGGCCTCGCGATCCCGCTGCGTGAAGCGCGCCTCTGCGCAGCTCACGCGCACAAAGAAGAGCTGTGCCTCCTCTGGACTGTCCGTCGAAAAAGTGGAGGCGCGCAGCATGCGCGTGAATGTTGCTTCCGCCGCGTACTTGTAGTCGCGTGTTGGTGGAAGCTGCAGTGATTCCGGGAGCGGGTACATGTACACGCGCAAGTGGCGCGAAAATAGTGCTCCCAGCACATCAGCGACAACATCCGTCTGCAGGGGCGCCTTGGTGTCGTCGCTCCCAGTGTCGCTGGCAGCAGAGACGTGCACTCGCTGTTCTGCCACTTGACGTTTGACGCACAGGTCCGCCGCACCGGCAACCCGCTTCGCGGTCGAGGTCTTGAGCCATCCATTTGTGTTGAAGCCTGCACAGTGCGGCGTGGCGTCGCACACGCGCTGCAACTCCTCCTTGGAGTGCTTGCGCACGTGTCCATAGTCACTGCCGTCTACATCAACGTTGGCAAAGCACTCGTAGTCGCTTGCAGCCGGCTCCACGCCCACAACCACTATGCGTTCCCCTGGTCCCGCTGCGCTTGCCGCGCCTGCTGATCGTGCTGCCCTTGCGTCAGTTCCAGTGCCGCGTTGCCGTTTGCTGCCGCCACTCACCCCTTGCTGGTCGCCTGCTCCCTCCTGCTCCCGCCTGCGAAACTGCGCGCCCGTGTGCTGGTGGTGCTGCCAACCACGATGCTGTCGTTGCTGTGGGTGGTGGTGGTGGTGGTGGTGGTCACCTTGTTCCCGCTCTGCTTGCTGTTCCAATTCCCCTAATTCCCATGGCGGGTGTCCGCCGTGTTGCTGCAGCTCTGCTGTCAACCACACCAGCACCAATAGCACGCTAGCCGCTGCAAGTCCACACCCCACGCGCACCACCACTGTCCTCATCCTACCACAACCACAACCGCTGCCGCCGCCGCCGCTCCAAGAACAACAACAGCAGCAGCATCCCCACTCCTCACCGCCACCACCGCCGCCACACAACTGGTGCTGCCTCAGCCGTCTTCTTCCCTTCATCGGCGGTGCGACTGAATTCAGTCACCACACCAAATTACGCGCACAACACAACACAAGAAGCCGGCACGTGGTTGCAGAGACACCATTTCACGTCCAGCCGTGTGAACGGTGCAGAGAGACAGAGGGGTCGACGACGATACAGAGGCAGAGAGAGGGGTGCAGCCCTTGAAGTGAGATACAGGCAAGGCCAGAGAAGAAGAAGAAGAAGAAGAAGACAACCGCAAGTGCTTGTGTACAGTTGTCGAAGAAAAAAAATGGCGACGACGAGAAACGAGGCAGGCGTGTTGGAGGAGGTGGAAGGCATGTTCGATGATGCGGAGGGAGACGACAGCCTGCCCATGGAGCTGGAGAGCAAGATGACAATGGCAACTGCGAGGGGTGAAGTGGCTGGAGATGGTGGTGAAGAGGGAACACAAAGTGCACCCGCTTCCGATGACGCCGTCACAGCGGAGGCGATTGAGGAGAGCATCGACTTTGCGGATAAGAGCCACCGCCGGCTGCGCGGCGCAGATGATGCTGGCTTGTACAACGAATCCGATGACGACGACATTGATGACGTGCACGGCGATCTCGAGGACGCCGCCAGCAGAGGAAGTGAGTTTGTGTGTTTGTTCGTGCGTTCGTTTGTGTGTTTGTTCGTGCGTTCGTTTGTGTGTGTGTGTGTGTGTGTGTGTGTGTGTGTGTGTGTGTGTGTGCGTTCGTTTGTGCGTTTGTTCGTTCGTTCGTTTGTTTGTTTGTGTATGTGTGTGTGACATGATGGTGTGGGAGTTGCTTCGCCCTTCCCCCGTTTGTCTTCACCCTCGGTCTTTCGCCCTTTCCTTGTCTGCCCCCTACCTTTCTTTCGTGCACGCCTCGTCTGCGTCTGTTCGTGTGGTTGGATTTGCGCTGTTTTGTCGTGTGGTTGGTGTGGTTGGAGTCGCCAACTGACGCCACTGCGCTATACAATTGATGCACTCGCTGCAGATCTGACCAAGATGTACCAGTCTTGGGGCCAGAACCCAAACTCGCAGCGTCGCCGGGGACAGCAAGGGGTACGCTGCATGTGACTGATTGCAATGAAACACTGCTATGTATTGCCAGTGTGGCCGTGGGGGAAGGAGGGAGGGAGGGCGGTGCTGCTGCATGGCGACCTCATCGTGTCGTGTCCCACTGAGCTCCTGCACACCTTATCGTAGACTCACACCATGAACAACTAATTGTAACACGCGGCGCTTTCGTTGTCATGGTCGGCATGCTGCTGTGATCACCACGAAGGCATCCGGCAAGGCTGGCCGCGTGAGTGTCGAGGCGTACACGGGCGCACGCCTGAAGGATTCTGCTGCCAATCGTGTGCTGAAGGCAAGCAAGAAAATCAACCTGAACCGTCTGCGGAACACAGACAGGGCGGATCGCGCCACCACCGAGCAGGTGTCGCACGCTGCGCTTTGCTTGCGCCCGTTTGGATTCATGTGTCAGTTCGTGTGTTCGGTGATGTGTGACGCCATGTGTGAGTTCATGTGTGTGAAATGACGTGCGGATTCATGTGCGTGCACATGCGCACACTCTTCCATGTGCTTGTGCATGCTGATGTACATGTATGTACGCGTTTGTGTGGCTTTATTTGTATTGCGTTGTCTTCTATTAATCTCGGACAACTTCATCAACGTGCTCACGACCGTCGTCTCGCGCGTCGGCACTACCCCCCTCCTCTCTCTCTCTCTCTCTGTCTCTCTCTCTGTCTGTCTCTGTCTGTCTGTCTCTCTGTCTCTCTGTCTCCTCCGCACTGCTCGCACCTCTGCAACAGGTGATGGACCGGCGCACACGCAAGATGCTCATGTCCCTGATCAACCGCGAAGTGCTTGATAACGTGCACGGCTGCATCAGCACCGGCAAGGAAGCGAATGTCTACTACGCCACATCGGAAGGTGTGTGTGTGTTGTATGTGTATGTGTGTGTTGTTGTATGTGTGTGTGTTGTATGTGTATGTATGTGTGTGTTGTATGTATATGTGTGTGCGTTTGCTTTTGTAATTGTGTGATTGTGTGATTGCGTGTGCACGTGTATGTGTGTGGTGTTTGCGCGTTTAGATTTGCATGGTGTCGGCGCAAGGGATATGAGTCGTTACGAAAACGCACAACTGACTGGGCTGTGTGCCCTGCGTGTGCGCATGCATGTGATGATGGATGGCCATTGCAGGCGGCGATGAGTACGCTGTTAAGATTTACAAAACATCAATCCTTGTCTTCAAGGTTTGTTGACGTCACGATAGTGGTGGTGGTGGTGGTGATGGAGATGATGCTGGTGGGCGTGTTCGTTGATTGTGTTTTTGTGTATGTCTGTGTGTGTGTGTGTGTGAGTGTGTGTGTGTGTGTGTGTGTGTGTTCGTGTGTGTGTGTGTGTGTGTGTGTGCAGTCCCAAATGCATTCGCCCACGCCTGTGCAGTCAAGCCACTCACATGCCGTGCTGTGATGTGTTTGTGTGCTCCACACAGGACCGCGACCAGTATGTGACGGGCGAGTTTCGTTTCCGTCACGGGTACAGCAAACACAACCCGCGCAAGATGGTCAAGGTGAGCCGGCACGTTGTGCTTGATCCAGCATACCTCGCCCTCCACAACACTCAATTGCATGCATGTCCTGCGTTTAATCAAGCAGTCACACACACACACACACACAAAACACACACAACCACTCACTCAATCATACACCATACGTGCTTCCGTGTGTCCGCTGCAGGTGTGGGCGGAGAAGGAGTTTCGAAACCTTGCTCGCCTCAATGCGGGCGGCGTGCCCAGCCCAAAGCCCATTGAGCTCAAGTCCCACCTCATCGTCATGCAGTTTTTCGGCTCTGAAGGTGGGCGGGGTGACAGCCAAATTGTACTTGTTGCGAACATGTGTGTGCGCGCGCCCGTGTGTGTGTCTGCGTGTTGCAACAAGCGTCAGTACAAGGGCTGTCTCAATACTGAACCACTGCCTCCAAAGCTAGACCCCGAGCTTCATACTTGCCATCGCTAACGTTACACACACACACACACACACACGCACACACACACACATGCACACCAGGGTGGCCGTCACCGCGCCTGAAGGATGCGGATGTGTCTGCAGCAAAGGCGAGCGAGCTGTACTTTGAGTGCGCGATGCTAATGCGTCGCATGTACATGACGTGCGGCCTCGTCCACGGCGATCTGAGCGAATACAACATCCTGTCAGTTGCACGTGCTTTGGTGGCTGTCGAGGAGGAAGAGGAGGAGGAGGCACAGGGTTGCTGTGGACGTGCTGGTTTGGTTTCGTGCATGGGTTGAGTGCGAAGTTGTGTGCGCGCGCGTGTGTGTGTGTTTGTGAGCGGTCCTTGCACCCAGATAGGGAATTACTCCCCATTCACACACATACATGCACGCACACATGCATGCACGCACGCGCACGTGTATCTCAGGTATCACGATGGTGGGCTCATCTTCATTGATGTGTCACAGTCTGTTGAGCACAACCATCCCCACTCAAAGGAATTTCTTCGCCGCGATATCAAGAACATCAACGGTGGGTTGGTTGATTGCTGTGTTGTGTGTGGTGTGTGTTGTGTGTGGTGTGTGTTGTGTGTTGTGTGTTGTGTGTTGTGTGTGTGAAATGCGTAAGCGTATTTGTTTTTGCCTGTTCGCTTGCGTGCCTGCCCAGTCCACCCTGAAGGATCTTATTTGCACCTCGTGGCGTGGTCGTGTGCTGCCTCCCTACTGTTCTCTGTTGTTGTCTTTGATCCACCTGACAGATTTCTTCAGCAGCAAGTTCAAGGTGGACACGATGACAAACAGGGACCTGTTTGAATTCATCACAGACCCGCTCATCACAGACGAGAACGTCGACGAGTGCTTGCAGGCAATCCGTTTCGCGTGAGTCGCACAAACATACATACACATGCACACACACACGCACACGCACCCACACACACATGCACACGCACCACACACACACACACACACACACACACACACACACACACACACACACACACACACACACACACACGCACACACACATGTGCACCTGCGGTGTGCCACTCGTGCTAAACTGACTGTCATGGCCTCATGCCTTCATTGCTTACAGGCTCCAAGAACGGCTCACCCTCGAACAAGACCCAGAAGCAGCCGCCCAATTGGAGGTGGGACTGGATGAATTGTGTGACCATCGCGGCTGTGATGGTCATACTCTGGCGCTGGCCCAGTTCCTGTGCTTCTTTGTTTTTTGCAGAGGTGCCGTTCATGAGCACTTCTCTTTGCACACACACACACACACACACACATACACACACACGCACACGCACGTACACACGCGCGCGCGCGCGCAAGCAAGCACATTGTGGATCACCCTCACGTGTGTTCACGCCCGCCTGTTCTCGCTTGTGTCGTCAGATTGAGGACTCTGTGTTCCAGCAGGTGTTCATCCCTGGCTCCCTCGACGAGATGCAAGCGCGCCACATCCGCAGCGCCATCGCAGGCCAAACAGACTTGGTCAGCACTTGCTGCCGCTGCTACTGTGGTTACTGCTGCTGCTGTCATCGTCGTGGTGTGATGTGGCGCGAACAGTTCCGTGTTGCACTCCGCTTGTTCGCTGTGTTTTCTTGCGTCACTCGCCCTTGCCTCCCCACACGTCAGCGTGCCGTCATTCCACCTTTCAACTCACAGCACCCCCCTCCCTTGTTTTTCTTCATGCACAACAGTTGCACTTCCAGGTGCTGACGGGCATGCGCGATGACTTGACCGGCGCGCGCACCGTTCCCGCTGTTCTGGAGCGATTGTATGCGCGACACAAGCCCGGCACCACCGCCACACAGGCTGATGGTGATGATGGTGATGATGGTGATGATGAGACACGTGCGCGGTATGAGGGCGGCGCCCATCATGACACGAAATACGATGAAGACCACCACCATGATGATGATGATGATGACGACGACTATGATGATGATGATGAGGGTCAGGCTGTGGGTGGCGGTGAGGTTGACACTGCACAAATGTTGATGCTGGACCCAGCGCTCCAGTCGCTTCTGCCGCAGCTGCCGACGGTCGCTGCCAATGCGCCGCTACGGACGAAGGACACGACAGGTGGCAGTGATGGTGATGACGTGCGGGCGACAAGTGGCAAGGGGAATGAGGGTGATGGCGATGATGACGATGATGAGGATGATGGCGACAGCGATGGCTCGTATGACGATGACGACGATGATGACGACGATGATGACGACGAGTGGGCGTTGCCTGGTCAGCTGCCCGACTTGAGTGGGATGACAAAGGCGGAGAGGAAGAAGGCTGTGAAGGAGTTTAACCGGGAGCGTCGTGCCAGCAAGACCCCGAAGCACATCAAGAAGAGGAAGAAGAAGCTTGCCAAGCGCCGCAAGGGCAAGAAGTGATGCATGGCAGCTCGTGCTCTTGTGGTTCCTGGCTTCGTTGTCGATGCACGCTTTCGTACATGTCCATGTTTATGGTGTGCTGTTACTGTGAGTCTGTGATGCGAGTGGTGTGCTCTGCTGTTTTGCGTCCCGTGTTTGTCTTGCGGCTTCTGCCTTGCAATATGGGCGTCAGCATAAAACATCAAACAGTGAGGGGCAAAGTGCATTGTTGATGAGGGAAACATCGACACCCCCAAATGGTAGCCACAGCGGCCAGGAACAGGCAGTCTGTTCTGCTGTGACGTCAGACCTAAAGACGATTTCATAACTCAAGCAAGTATGCAGTGTTGTTGTCATAACTTTCGTTCATATGGGCTGTTCCCCGAAAACCCTCAAGCGATCCGATGGCTTGTGCGTTATCAGAAGATCAAATGTGTTTGCTTCATCTCGAACGCTTGCGTTCAAGACGTCCTTGGGTCAACGCGTGGACGGCTCCAAACGTGGTGGCATTGCACAGCCGCCTCTTTGATCGCTTTTTTTTTTCTGTTATTGTTCAGCTTCACGCTTGTCGGCTCGGGGATGATGCGTTCGCGTGTATTGTCTACTACAGAAGATAAGCGTGCGTTGTTGTTGTTGTTGTTGTTGTTGTTGTTGTTGTTGTTGTTGTTGTTGTTGTTGTTGATGATGATGTTGTTGTTGTTCTTCTTCTTCTTGATGTTGACTAAAAGTAAGAGAGAGGGCAAGTGGGGAGTGGCCTGCACCCCTCGCTGCAGAGAGAAAGACAAGAAAACGAAACATGGCACAACGCACAGAAGCACATGCAAACGGCAACAACATGGTTCCGTGAGCCAACAGCTGTTGCTCGCATGCCCCTGTGCCGGTCGCGTGTATGCGCCTTATTTGCCCTGTGGTGGGAACGTTGTGATCGTGTGGTGCAGCCAGGCAAGTGCAACACGTGAGCACTGAAACGGCACCGAAGCAATGCAGCAAGCAATAAAAGGAGGGAAGGAAGGAAGGAAGGAAGGAAGGAAGGAAGGAAGCAATAAAAGGAGGCAATGAAGGAAGGAAGGAAGGAAGGAAGAAAGGAAGGAAGGAAGAAAGGAAGGAAGGAAGCAATAAAAGGAGGCAATAAAAGGAGGTAATGAAGGAAGGAAGGAAGGAAAGAAGGAAGGAAGGAAGGAAGCAATAAAAGGAGGCAATGAAGGAAGGAAGGAAGCAATAAAAGGAGGCAATGAAGGAAGAAAGGAAGCAATAAAAGGAGGCAATGAAGGAAGAAAGGAAGCAATAAAAGGAGGCAATGAAGGAAGAAAGGAAGCAATAAAAGGAGGCAATGAA
>NW_004754927.1:1183252-1185036 GCF_000188695.1 Salpingoeca rosetta | reverse complement strand
GAGCGACACACACACACACACACACACACACACACACACACACAACGACTGCGAGTACACCACCAGCACTCAAGCACAACGCGACAGAACACACCACTGCCATCACGCATCGTGTCTCGCCACAGTAGAGGGGCGCCACGTGTCAAAGCACGCCACGTTCGATGATGGTCACACCTGCTTCTTCTTCTTCGCCTCCTCCTTTGCACGTTTCTTCTCCTCCTTCGCCTTCTTCTTCTCAAGCGCCTTGCGCTCTTTCTCCGACAAACCGGCAAACTCGTCAGCGGCTGCGGTCACGGCGATGATGGCAGTGTTGGTGGTGTTGGTGGTGACGATGATGAGGGTGACGGAGATGGTTATGAGTGGTGATGGTGGTTAGCGACGGAAGAAAAGCAGAACAAGCGCAGGCGGTGGCAACGAAAAAAACACGACCAACAGCGCACAAAGGGGAATACGGGTTGGAGTCGGAACATGGCATGGCGTGAAGCACCACGATGTGTTGCAGGACATCAAGCAGCGCACGCACAGCGCATAGCTCAAACCGACCTTGCTCGGTTACGGCGTCCTGTGCTGGTGCTGCTTCCTCTGCCACTTCACCGTCATCCTTCGGCTTCTCTTCTTCATTGGTGGCGGTTGTTGTGGTCGTCGCCATCGCAGCAGGCGTGGGTGCAGGTACATCATCGCCTTGCTGTGTGCTTTCATCCTTTGCCCCCTTCCTTTCCTCTTCTTCATTTGCTGCTGATGGTTCACTCGTCACTGTCTGTTTCTTCATCTCCTGCGCAACGGCCTCCACCTCCGCGTCATCGACCTTCGTCAGCGCCGTCTTCTGCACAATGGCACGCACAAACACACACACACACACACACACACACACATACGCACAAGCGCACAGGAGAGAGGGAGAGGACTGTCGCGTGAGAGAAAGAGCACAGAGGGCAGTTGCAGGTTGTGGTTTCTTAGATGTGTGTCCCTCAGACTCAGACACAGACACACACACATGCAGTCACTCCCCCTCGTCCTCTGCACCTTTTCGAGGGCAAGCTTCTTGGCGGCCTCCCGCTTTGCCAGCGCCTCTGCCGCTGCCTCTTCATCCGTCAACTTCGAGTTCTCCTCAATCAACTTCTGCTCACACACACATGTGCACAAGCAGCGTAGCACAGCGCGTGCACAGAACCGGGTAAACACGCGTACGTGTGTGTGTGAGTTCGAGTGAGCGAGAGAGAGAAAGTGTGTGAGTGTGTGAGTGTGTGTGGAGTGATGTACGTTGTGTTCATGATCGAAGTGAGCAGAGTGAAAGCGCAGATGATCGTTCTTCCACACACACACACACACACACACGCACGCACACACGCACGCACACGCACACACACACACACACACACACACACACACACACACACACACACACACACACACACACACACACACACACACACACACACACACACACACACACACACACCTCGAGCTCTTCCTCAGTGTGCTCCTTTGTGTCGGCAACTTTGCTGGCAGGGAACGTGCCAATTTCGCCCTTGCATACACCCTTCCATGTCTCAAGCGTCTTGTCAGGGTGTGGCACAAACACCGTGTCACCAACCTTGAAGCTGTGTTGCAGGCACACGAATGCAAGCGAGACATGTGAGCGACAGAACACAGCAGAACACAGCACGTCATGGCCATGCCTTGTAGCCGCCACATCGCACCAGCAAAACACACACACACACACACACACACACACACACACACACACACACACACACACACACACACACACACACACACACACA
>NW_004754927.1:1105104-1183152 GCF_000188695.1 Salpingoeca rosetta | reverse complement strand
AACACACACACACACACACACACACACACACACACACACACACACACACACACACACACACACACACACACACACACACAGCAAACACGCAGCAACTCACGCAAGCTCGTCGTTGGTTGTGGGGATGTGGGAGCGGATGGCACGGCACTTGGCCCCTTCAAAGCTTTTGGGCTGCTCAGCACAGATATGTGGAACGAAAGGAGCCCGTCGTGGTGTGTGTGTGTGTGTGTTGTAAGCATGCAAGTAGATAGGCAAGCAGATAGGCAAGCAGATAGGCAAGTAGTCGTGCAGGCATGTACGCAAGTAGATAGGCAAGTGAACACTCAGAAGCAGCCATTGTAAATCGTGTATGAACGGGGAGTGTTGGGCTGGCATCAGGCCACAGCTTGGTTGCTTGACGTTGAGGTGCGCATGCTCTGTCACGTGCATGTGCATGTGCATGTGCGTGACACACCTGCTCCTTCTCACTGGCGTCTTCGACGTTTGCGGCCAAGATAAGGCCGCTCTTCCCCTCGTAGACGCCGCGCCAGTACTTTTCGCTTTCTCGAGCAACCACGAACATGACGGCGCCCTTGGGGAAGCTGAGCTCCTCCTCTGCTACTGCTTCGTAGTCTCGAATGGCCCTCACGCGCGTCGTCTTTCCAGCCTGATGCAGTGTACAATCCGGTCACAAATGAGGGGTGGTGGGGGCGGTCGTGCACGACTTGGAAGGAGAAGAAGGTGGACCCACAACGTTGCCGTTGCACGCACACACACACACACACACACAATGGCTCGCTCGAAAACACGTCAATCACACAGACACACACGCACGCACACAGAGAGACACAGACACAGACACAGACACAGACACAGACACAGACACACACACACACAAAAGCAAACAAACACCCGCCCCCCTCAAACACACACACACACACACACCTTGACTTCGACAGTCTTGTCATCCACGTACACACGCGGAAACCAGCCGACTTTGCCATTGCATACGCCCTGCCACCTGTGTGTGTGCGTGTGTGCCAATGGTGGACATGTGATTGATGAATTAGCGGTAAGCAGAGGTCATGGTAGTTCAGCCCTGCAGTGCGCGCACAGATGCCTCCAAACAAGTCATCCATCAACCAGAAGCACACAATCACCAACCAACACATATTCAACACACCTCTCTTCGTTCGTGCGCTTGGGAACAAAGATGATGTCGCCTTTGTTGAATGTCAGTTCATCGTCCTCCTTGGCCACATAGTCAGCCACAGCAACACAGCGGCGTGGGTCCGTCATCTTCGTCGCGAGCGTGTGAGGAAGCGAGTGAGGAAGCGAGTGGGGAAGCGACTGGGGAGGGGTGTTTGAGGGCAGTGAGTTGGTTTGTTTGTTTGTGCTGTTTCGTTGGAAGGCGCAAGAAAATGCACTGAAGATATGACAATCATTCTACACTCAAGGGTGGCCGTTTTCCTCTTTCTGGTGGTGCGTTTGCTTGTGTGTTTGTGTTTTCTTCTTCTTTTCAAACCTCACCACCAACCATCATCACACCAGCACCACATCCCCCCCCCCCCTCGTGTCCACTTCTGTCTCTCTCTGTCTCTCTCTTCATCTCTCTCTCTGACTCTATCTGTGGCAGCGTCTTCCCTACGTGTTCCCAGATCTTCTTCTTCTGTGTGTGCGGTTGTCACAACTGTCTACCCCGCCCTTCTTCTCGGTACTCTTGTCACTTCTTGTGACCAAGGAGCAGCAGTGGTTGTCATCCGGACTTGCCGTGGTGCGCCGCTTGCCGAACTGGGCCACAAAAGCAACCAAACGCAAGCGAGCGAGCAAGTGGGCAAGGAAGAGGAAGGCCCTTCTCCCATACACGCGCATACGTACATATATACACACATACACAAACCCGCAATACCAACGGCCCAACCGCGAGCCCTCATCCTCTGCGCGTGTGAGCGATCGCTGGAAGGATGGATCCCGATATGGTTTCGTCGACGGGCTGGCCCACATCCTCCTTTGCATACCAGATTAACGTCGTGTCTGGTGAGTGAAAGCTTCGTCCCCCTTCTCATGTTCATGTAATACTAGTGCGAGTGTACGCTTCGCCTGCGTTGTGTTGGTGCCCCAGCTGTACTTGCACCTTTGGTGCATCTTGCTCTCTCTCACACGCACACACACATACACCCACACGCACACACACATACACGCACACACGCACACACGCACACACGCACACACACACACACACACACACACTCATACACACGTCGACCATCAGGATGGGACGCGTATAACGCGGCACGGATATGTCGCGCACACGTCCTCGCAACAAACGGTACCAGCAGTGAAGCAGCGTGTGTGTGTGTGTGTGTGTGTGTGTGTGTGTGTGTGTGTGTGTGTGTGGCCTTTCTTGTCCAATGAGATCTGGAAGCCTTCTTTTGCCCTCCCCCCACCCCAGAATCTCACGTTCAACTTGGGCTGCCTTTGTCTCACCCCCTTCCTCCAAACCGCTTACAGAGCTGGTAACGATTCGCTGCTTGAATGCGGAAGTACTGACTTCATCGGAGCAGCGTCTGCAGGACGAGGTGCGCGCGGCCGTGCTCAGCCGTCAGCTGGCCCATCCCAACATCTACCAGCCGTTTGTCCACTTTGTCACGGCCGATGACCCCGCCGAGCTGTGGACGGTCGGCCCCTACACGCCACAAGGTGCTGTCTCCACACGCAAGCCCGTCGCACTTGTGTGTGTGTGTATGCGAGTGAGAGAGTGAGCGAGTGTGTGTGTATGTGTGTGTATGTGTGTTTGTGTGTGTATGTGTGTGTGTGTTTGTTTGTGTGTGTGTGTGTGTGTGTATGCGAGTGAGAGAGTGAGCGAGTGTGTGCGTATGTCTGTGTCTGTGCGCGCACACACGTGAATTTTTGTTCAATGTTCAGACGCAGCTGCTGTGGCGGTGTTGTTTCCATGCCAGACTCTGCTGACATACATCCCCCTGCCGAATCGCGATGTTCTGCTGGTGTGCACGCGCCCCCTCGCTGTGTCCTGACAGGCTCGCTCCGAGATCTGCTCGATACGACGTTTCCAAACGGTTGTGACGAAGTGCTCACCGCAACAGTCCTGCACGTGAGTCGTGTTGATGGTGCTCGATACCATACGTGCTGCCGTGTTTTGGTTTGACGCCACTCAACACATACGTTTGGCAGTACTTCACCACTGTTGCATGACAAGCTCACGTGGGCTCACGCACGCGCACACACGTACACACGCGACAGGAGGTGCTACAAGCCCTTGTGCATTTGCACAAGCTGGGAATCGTGCACAACCGCATCAACGCGGAGAGCGTTGTCATCACCGAAGCGTTGCGCGTGTGCATCACCAACTTCCAGTACTCGCGGGACATCCATTTTGATGGCGACGGCAGGTGAGCACTTCCGTCACCGCCACCACTTTTTCACATGCATGCCCCATGGGACTGTGTGCACGGCTTGACTGACTGCTGCTCTTGTTCCCAGGCGTCTTTTGTACGTGTGTGACCCGTGTGATTGCGCATGCTCACCTCGACGCGTATGTACGCGTGCACGTGTGCCTGCAGTGGAAAACTGTTCGACTGCCCAACAGACCACAGCATTCTGCCCTGGCTTGCACCAGAGGTCATTTCGCAGGTGAGCACACGTCTGCTCCATGTGCAGTGCACGGCCTCTTCCTCTCGAGGAAAAATCTACACACACACGCGAAATGCTCACGCTTCCTCAAACACACGCACCATACACACACCGTACACGCACACAACACACAACACACAACACACAATACACATACGATTGCATGTGTGTGCACAGGCTGCCCACGGTTACATGACAAAGGCGGACATTTACGGCTTGGGCGTCCTGGCGCTGGAAATGCTCAACGGTGATCAGCCATACGCAGGGCTCGAACTGCCACAGGTGCGCACACACACATATACACAAACACACACGCACATGGATGCACACACAAACATTCACGCATGTGCACACACAAACACACACGCACGCACATGCACACACAAACATTCACGCATGTGCACTCAAACATTCACGCACGTGCACACACAAACACACACGCACATACACGCATTGTCTTGATCTTCCTCGTGAAATTCGTCCCTTGCTTCCCTTTCTTCCAACCCGCCATCTTGCGCATGTGCTTGTGTGCCGCCACTCGATACAGATGCTGCTGTACAAGATTCAGGGGATCAAGGTGGGCGTGGCACCAACAAAGAACGTTTCGCGACACATGAAAGTGTTTCTGTCGCAATGCCTCAACGTCGATCCTGACCTGAGGTGGGCAGCGGCTGTTGTCTTTGAGTGTATCATGCCTGACGGACTTGCTTGTATCCAATCTCCCATATGTGTGGAGTATTCGACACCTGTTTCGCTGGCATGCCACGTGCATGCCCTCATCCACTTGCCCCTAATCGATATGAAACCCCTCATCACAACATTAACAACAACAACAACAACAACAACAACAACAACAACAACAACAACAACAACAACAACAACAACAACAACAACAACAACAACAACAACAACAACAACCACAGGCCATCAGCTTCTGACCTGTTGCGCCACCCGCTCTTCAGACAGGTGGGTAATGGCATCTGTGGTTCTGTGACGATCCCGTACACAACCACCGCCCCCACTTGATGGGCTGTCACCGCTGTTCGAAGTTTGCCTTGTGCTTCCTTGTTTTCCACCACTTTGTTCTCTCATTTTGTCGAACAACCACAACTACAACCTCGACGCTTGCTGCTGCCGCGGCTGCTGCTGTTGCCACTGCTGCTCACCATCTCTTCCCCATTGGTGTTGGCTCCTGTTTGCGCATTTTTTTGCTGTCGGGTGCAGGTGCGGCGTGTGCGGGCAACAGTCGACCGCTACATGCCGCGAACAACCCGCCCCGTCATCTCCATCCCGGAGGACGCCTTCCACTTTGGCCTGCCCCTCGAAGGTGAGACACGTGCGTCATGGTGTTCACTCTGGGTGCTTGTGTTTGGTCGCGTGTGTGTGCATTTGGGTGAGTCATCTGTAGCTGAGGGCGGCGGTGCGCATTCCTTCCTTTCGCACGCACACACACACACACACACACACACACACACACACACACACACACACACACACACACACACACACACACACACACACACACACACACACACGTCAGAGCCGGACCTGCCGGACACATTTGAGCGGCACGCGTTCCCGCAGCTGTTCCAGGGCGGGCTGACGGTGTACCAGGGCGAATCCACACACGAGGTGCAATTGTACCACGATGGTGACGATGACAACGACGACCACGATGATGGTGGACACTGTGTTGGTGTTGGCCATGACAGTGATAAGCGCGGTGGTGTGACGCATGATCGAGATCACCACGAAGATGGTGGCGAACACAGGCACCATGTTGATGGTGAGAATCAGCACAGCCGCCACATGCACCACCGCCACGATCGCCACATGCACCACCGCCATCACGAACACCATCGCACGGCCAGCACACATGCGTTTGCGGAAGCGTTGGAAGCGGAGACCAAGGCACAAGCGGCCGCGAAGAGTGAGCACAGATCCACAGACACTGCGAGCGGTCATGGACGGGGTGGCGACTCTGATGGCGGCGTGGACAGTCACGCAACACGCGCACCAGCCACAGGGTTGTCGCCCCTCTCGTCGGCACTGAAACACGTTGCACCGCAGCCCGTGGCGTCACCACAGCAGGCGCGGCGTGCCCACGAGACCATCCACCAGCCGCGACCATCACGGGGAAGCGTTGGCGATGCACGCAGCAGATCGCCGGGGCAGCAGCGGCAATCCTCTCCAACAGCCACATTGCAACAACAACAGCAACAACAACAACAGCAACAACAACAACAGCAACAACAACAACAACAACAACAACAACAACAACAACAACAACAACAACAACAACAACAACAACAACAACAACAACAACAACAACAACAACAACAACAACAACAACAACAACAAGAGAGTGCTGAGCGTGTGGCATCGGTGTCTGTTGATGAAAGTGCAGGCGGTGCTACCGCTGCCCACCGCCAGCGACGCCACGACCATGAAGCCGAAGCGAGCAGCGCGAGCGCAGCAACAGCACGCCTGCAAGCTTCCAGCGGGCCGAGCGGTGCGACGAGCGAGCTAGCGGAGGCGTATGGGGGCGACGCCGACGATGATCTTTCTGCGTCATCGGATGATGGCCTGCTGCTTGGGGTGCGGCCGTCGGGTGCGTCGTCCACTGAACCCCTGGACGACACGGCGCCCTTTGGCGGCGTGCTGCCACCGTCAATGATGCGTGGGGGTGTGCGCAGGCGCCCGCACGGGAGCGCGTGCAGTAGCGGCATGGAGGGCGACGACGAGCTGTCGGAGACGGATGCGAGGCGACAGCAGCGCAGCCAGCAGCAGCGGCAAACGCGACACAGGCGGTCGTGGAAACAGCGGCAGCATGCTGGTGGGGGCAGCGGGGTGAGCCAGGTGCACACGCAGCAGGTGCTCCGGGAGGCGAAGAGCGAACACGCGGCAGGCGACGGAGCAGCGAGAGGCAGCACAGCCACCACGGATGCAGCTCGTGTGCAGGAGAAGAGGAAGGGTGAGGCAGAGGCAGGAGCTAGGCAGGCAACTAGCGCGAAACACAAACAGGGCGAGAAGAAGGAAGCACGCCGCTTGACATTGGGTGACAGCAAGCACGATAAGCAACCGCCACAGCACCACCAGCTACCACCATCTCACTACCAACAACAGCAACAGCAACAGCAACAGCAACAGCAACAGCAACAGCAACAGCAACAGCAACAGCAAGCCGGTATGGCATCGGCAACGGCTAGTGAGCAGACCGCGTCTATTCTCATTTCTCCACCCACACTCGAAACGCAAACGCCTGCACAACAACAACAACAACAACAACAACAACAACAACAACAACAACAACAACAACAACAACAACAACAACAACAACAACAACAACAGCAACAACGACAACAGCAACAACAGCAGCAGCAGCAGCAGCAGCAGCAGCAGCAACAGGTTGGTGGTGGTGTTGTGGGCACAGGGGCTGCGCCATTGGCGTCTCTTAAAGTGGCGGAGACCGCGGGAAGGTTGAGCAGCAGCAGCGCTGGCGGTGTGCGGGATGAAGGCGCGAGTGACGCCGACGTGGAAGACGCAAACGAGGCTGAGGAGAGTGACCTGCGCAGCTCTGCATGGCAGTCCCCGCGTACACAGGCGGTGTCTCAGCCGATGAGCCCGTCACGGCTGGCGCTGCAGTTTGCCCAGCTGCACCCGCGGCCCTTTGCCGATGGCAACGTCTCTGGTGTTGATGCGGATGTGGATGATGAGGAAGCGGGTCTGCTCGTGCCGCCAGCACGGTCGAGATCCAGAAGCCAGACACACCACCACCATCACCATCACCACCATCACCATCACCACCATCACCATCACAACCTGCCGCAAACACGCTCCCGAACAAACCGCCCGCGTGCGGTGTCCGAGGTTGTGCGTTCGCGGTCACACGTGTTGTCGTCGTTGTTGCAGCCGCAATCAGGCCAAGCCCCCACCACACACCCGCTGCAGCAGCACCAAGGCCCGCCATCACCACCACCTTCCCTTTCACGCGATCAGCGTGACAGTCGCGACGGCAGCAGTGGCGGGCACCAAGCAGCAGCAACAACAGCAGCAACAGGTCGTAGTGGTTTGCTGCGAGTGGCTGATGTGCAGGAACGCCCGCGCAGCTCATCGGATGGCCAAATCATGCTGTCTGCCTCAACTCGACGCCATCACACACATGATGACTCTTCACAAGCATAGCCAACGCGCACGCATGTGTGACTTGTACTGATGCTCTGTGCTGATTGTGTTGTATCGTGGGCGGGGCGTGATTGCACAAGCTGCGTTGTCGTCACATCACATCACCGTGCGTCCCTTCCTTCCCCCTTTTCGCTTACCCTCGTTCTTGTGACGTTGATCTCGTCTTCATCTTGTATTGCAAAGATACAGCAACCCAACACAAGATGCAACGATATGAAGAGCAGCACCAAAACGAAGGAAGAGCACACGCACGCACACACGCACAAAACACATAACTCAAACACACACACACACACACACACTCTCTCTCATGTCGATAACTGCTCAAGACGCACACACACACACACACACACAGACACACACCATCACGCCACGTTTGTACTCCTGGTGCGGGTTCGTCATAGCCACGAAATCCTTCATCGCCGCCGCCACCACCACCACACTGTCTCTGTATTCTGATCTTTGATGTTCATCCTCCACTCCACTCCTTGCGCCCATCTCGTTCTCGTCGTGGTGGTGGCAGTGGATGGGTGGCGTGTCACGCTTCGAGCTTGATGTGAATACGAGCGTCATCAGAAGTTCTTGTCGGGGTCGACCCTCTGAGTTGCCTTGACGCACTTGGCCATCGTCTGCAACACACAGCGGGGCGAGAGACACACAGTTGCAGGGGAGTCACACGTGAGCCAGCACACCGCACCACCACAGGGGACAGACCGGCGGGGGAAGGCATGGCGCAGCAAGACAAGACCAGACACACGAGGAAATGTGTACGCACCAGAGATGAGCGGGAGATGGGGTCTGTCATGTAAAAGTCCTTGAGCTGCTTCTGCTGGACTGCCAGAGGGAGATCAGCCGGCGCTGAAGGCACAGACACACAAATGTTGTTGTTGTTGTTGTTGTTGTTGTTGTTGTTGTTGGTGGTGGTGGTGGCGGTGGTGGTGGTGGTGGCGGTGGTGAGGGCTGAAGAAAGAGAAGGACCGAGAGAGGAAGCAACGACCAAGATCGCATGTTGACATGCGGTGTTCAAAACACATGGGACGGGCAGCACACCTGGCTTGTTTGCTGCGTGTGCGGCGGCAATCTTGGCAAAGTTGGCGGGTTGGAGGACATCATAGCTTGCAAAGTGGGGGGCAACTTGTGCCAGGCGGGCGCGCACAGCACCGAGGGTGTCGTACGGAAGTGGCTTCTCCGTCAACTGCAAGTGCGTCAGAAGCAAACAGTAGGGAGGGGGGATTATTAACGAGTGTTGACGATTGTTAACGAAGAGGATGGTTACAACAACAAAACGAAGGCGCTCAACCAAATGCGATTGCAATGCAATGAATGTTGTTGTCATAAGGCATTCAAACATAGCACAATTGCTGAGTGAAGCAGGGCAGGACGGTTGATGGCTGCATACAACAAGCACCTGCACTGTGTGGCAGGTTGTAATACAAGTACGCACCGAGGAAAGGGCGCGGACAATCTCCCAGTCGACGCGGGCATCGCCGGGCGGGGTGACGGCGGTGCGGGTGGTCTGCACACGGCCCTCTGCATCACAAGAAGCGACAGCCAATCCAGGCAAAGGGCGTGACGGCGTGACGGCAAGATGGCGAGGTGGTGTGAGATGGTGTGAGATGATGGGAGAGGAGTGGTGGGGTGAGGTGTAGGCCATCCATGGTGGGGCCGCGGGTGTGAGTGGGCAAGATCAAACAAGGGAGGCCACAGACAATGGATCGTCTCCACGAGGTCAAAATACACGGCGTGTGTAAGGGAGCACATACCAGTGTTAACAAAGGTGCCGTCCTTCTCCGTGTATGCGGCACCAGGAAGGATGATGTCAGCAAACTGCGCACCCTTATCGCCGTGGGAGCCTGCAACGACGGTGTTGTTGGTGCACACACGTTGAGAGGAGTGGGTGGAAGGACAGATATGCGAGCCCTTTGCAACAACATACACACACGCACATGCACGCACACGCACGCACACGCATACACACGCACGCACACGCACACACACACGCGTAGTAACCTTGGTAGATGACGGTCTTGCCCTCGAGCTCCTTCTCATCAAACTGGTCGGCGTGCATCAGCCAGACAACATCGGCATCTGTTTGCAGGCAGGAGAAAACACGATTGCACCCGATGAGCACCCGATGAGCACACGCTGACCCGTCGCGACAGCAGAGACACATATGTTCACGCGCACGACTGGGACACACACACACACACACACACACACACACACACACACACACACACAATCTATCTCTGTCACGCATACACCCAGTAAGCATGCGAGCATACGGACCCTTGAGGGAGGCGGAGGTGTAGCCGAGGTCGAGGGCGGCAACCTGACCTGCAGAGCGCTGGAGAACGTTGAACACACGCCACTCGCCGCTGCCAAACGCCTGTTTGGGTTGCACGCCAACCATGCACGGACAGACACCCGACGCGTGAGACGAGCGTGTTGGTGTAGGTGTTGTACGCACACACAAAAATTCACATCAAACAGGAACACAAACACAAAACAAAGCTCCTCATCGTTCGACCAAGCAGCAGCAGCAGCAACAACAACAGCAACAACAGCAACAACAACAACAACAACAACAACAACAACAACAACAACAACAACAACAACAACAACAACAACAACAACAACAACAACAACAACAACAGCTGCAGCAGCTGGTGGTGGTGTGTTTGTACCTGGCTCTGCTGGGCGATTTTGGAGGAGAGGTCAAAGAGGGCATCGCCATGCTCGCCCTCAAGGGCAGCAGACCCAACAACAATCATGGGACGCTTGGCCGCCTTCCACTGCTTGCTGAACGCGTGCTTGCCAGAGGCAATGTCCTGCAGTGTCTGAACCGTATCGCCTGTTTCACAAAACGCAGATGCACGGAGCAGGAACAGACGCCAAAGACAAGGGTGGTGAGGAATGGCAGTAAACAGCTTGCATCACATGTGCGTGTGCGTGCATGTGCGTGTGCGTATTAAGGGGGGGGGGTGCCCGTTTCAGGCTGACAAAGTGGTGACACAATGCCCATGTACGCATGTACACAAGTGAGCACTTTGATGTGACAAGTACACATGCGGCGCACACGCACCGAGGTGGTCGTATTCGTAGGTGAGGTCGACCTTGTCGCCGACCATGGCAACGTCAAGCTCGTTCTGCATCCATGCCTTGCGGATGCGGGCGTTGATGAGGGAGCCCTCGAAGCGCGGGTTGGTGCCGACAAGGAGCAGGAGGTCTGTCTCCTCAATGTCTGCAATGGACGTGTTGAAGAGGTAGTTGGTGCGGAAGTCAGAGCCGCCCTGTGTCTGTGGAATGCGCTGCTCGGTCACAAAAGTGTTGGCGTCGTAGTTGCTGGTGAGGAAGTCCTTAGCGGCAATGAGGGCCTCGGCGTCGGCCTGGCTGCCGGCCACAACGGCCGGGCTCTTGGCGTTGGACAGCGTGACCAGCGCCGTTGCAAGCGCCGTGCTCCAATCAGCCTCGGCCAGGCGGCCTGCAACGAGCAACAGACGTGGGGAGCGAAATGAACATGAAATCGCAAGGGGGTAAGGGTGAGCAGCGACGGAAGCAGAAGCACCTCAAGTGAAACACGGCTCACTCAAATTAAGTGCAGCACACACCCACAGACAGACACCCACCCATACACCCACTCACATCCACACAAACAGACAGACAGACAGACAGACACCCACAGACACACACACCGTTCTGCTTGACGTAAGGGGTGGTCAGGCGCTGGCGCTTGAGACCGTCATACGCAAAGCGGGTCTTATCGTTGATCCACTCCTGATATCCAGCAACGTGAGGGTGTGCGCGGGATGTGTGAGCGTGGGGTGTGCGTGAGTTGCGTGAGGGCGTGAAAAGAGGGCGTGTGTTGCGTGTGTGGCTGAGGAGGAGGAAGGACAAGCGGTTGGCGACACGTTGATGCAGCAGAGTCTTATGGCACGAGCCTTACACCACTTCACAGCCCTTTCCTTTCCACCTTTCCCTCTTCCACAGCCACCCCCGTCCTCCCATAAGCGCACCTCGTTTACATCGTCGTTGGTGCGTGGGAGGATGCGCATGACCTCGCCACCGCGGGTGTTGACGACAATGTTTGAGCCGACGGCGTCCAGGGTATCGACTGACTCTGTGCGGCGCAGCTCCCAAGGGCGCGCGGTGAAGGCGTAGGGCTTGGAGGTGAGCGCACCCACGGGGCACAGGTCAATGACGTTGCCGGAGAGCTCCGAGTTGAACATCTTCTCAATGTATGTGCCAATCTGCATGTCGTTACCGCGGCCCGTGGTGCCGAGCTCGTCCACGCCGGCAATCTCGTTGCCAAAGCGCACGCAGCGGGTGCAGTGGATGCAGCGGTTCATGATGGTCTTGATGAGGGGCCCGATGTTCTTGTTCTCGACGGCGCGCTTGCCGTCGGCGATGTAGAAGCGGCTGCGGTCGCTGCCAAAGGCCATGGACTGGTCCTGGAGGTCGCACTCGCCACCCTGGTCGCAGATGGGGCAGTCCAGCGGATGGTTCACAAGCAGGAACTCCATGACGCCCTCCCTGGCCTTCTTTGTCTGCTCGCTGTCTGTGCGCACCTTCATGCCAGGCATGACGGGCATGGCGCAGGAAGCCACTGGCTTTGGTGACTTCTCAACCTGCAGCATTGAGTCAGGGGGTTGGGAGGTTGGGCGGTGCAAGGACAGCAGGACAAGAAGAGAATGGGATAGCTGTGAGTGGGTAGACAAGGGGAAGCGCTTCGGTGATGCGAGGACACTCAGTGGTGTGTGTGTGTGTGTGTGCGTGCTATGCATCACGCTGAACCACATGGACAAGTGATAGGGTGTTCACACATGCACAAGCGCGCGTACACCCACAGCACCCACAGCACCCACCAGCACACCCCCCCCCCACACACATACACACATACACACATCACTTGGTACTGACCTCGACGAGGCACATGCGGCAGTTGCCAGCGATGGAGAGGCGCTCGTGGTAGCAGAAGCGGGGGATCTGCTTGCCAGCCTCCTCGCACGCCTGGAGGATGGTGGTGCCTGGCTCCACGCGCACCGGGATGTCATCTACAAACACCTCCACCAGGCCATCAGAGGCAGGCTCCGAGTAGCTCCGTGCAGCCACTGTTTGGGTTTGTTGGCGGTGTTGTTGGCGGTGTTGTTGGCGGTGTTGTTGGCGGTGTTGTTGGCAGTGGTGTTGGTGGTGGTGTTGGTGTCAGAGCGCAGCGAGCAGTACACGTTCATGGCCATGAGTTGGAATGTGTGATTGTGTGTGTGTGTGTGCGCGTGCGTGCGTGTGTGTGTGTGTGTGTGGGGGGGGGGGTGTACTGGTGTGCAGAGCTCTTCATCAGCAACTTGAGGTGCTGCAACACAAGCACCACACACACACACACAAGCACATCACACACACAAGCACCACACATCACACACACACACACACACTCTCTCTCTCGCTCACTCGTACACACTGTCTCACTGACCCAGTGGGCGCACGACGGAGGCCCGCCGCAAGCTCGAGGACGCGACGCGCAGCATGCTGTTGAGCAGATGAGGCAGAGGTGATTGTGATTGTGATGGTGGTGCTTCCTCCTCTTGTTGGTTGCAGCTCGGTCGCAGTGGGTGAGTGTGTTGGTTGAGCTTTGGGCTCAGGGTTGAAGAAAGGCAAATTTGCTTTAGACAAAACCGAGGAAAAGCGTCATTTGGAGAAGTCTGATTTTACAAATGGGTGCTTTTCTCTATTTTGCGTGCGTGATATGGGCTGGGTGGGATTTTTCGGGCTCCAGCCATTCAAGCAAAGGCAGCATGCGCTGTTGACGATTGTAGGAAAACATCAACGACAAGCGATTCTTGTGCTGCGGCTGCCGAGCAGAGTGCCTTTTTCACCCTTTCCGCGTGTGTGTCTCCTCGACCCCTCAAGACAGCCGATCATGTGCGTACCTTGCGAGCGAAGGGCGAGAGTGGTGGTGCTCGCGTGGTGCTTGCTCCTGTGTGGTGGTCGCTCCATGGCAGAGCGCGAAGGCAAGGAGGAAGAAGCCGGGGGGGGGGATACAGCGACCCTGGCGTCGCACACGAGTCAGAATGAGTGCGAGAGAGTGAGATATTGAGAGATGTGCACTGCAGTTGACAGAGAATGAGAAGCAGCCACAACAGCAGCCACAGCAGCAGCCAACAGCCCATGAACAGCGACCACAGCCTTGCCTGGGTACCTGACAGCGGCTCCTTGACTGCCAGCAGCCGCACCATCAGCAGTTACCGTCTTGACAGACAACAGTGCTTGCGCATGTTTGTGGGAGGGCTTGTTCTTGAGGCGTGCGCGAAGACAGCCCAGCATAGCACAGCACCACAAGCACGCGATGATGCAGCATGGCAGTGGCGACGATGACGATGGTGTTGGGTTGACAGCGTGACTTTGGTGGTTTCTTGAAACGTGCCATGCTGGAGGCGGCGCTGGGTTGACGAACAACAGCAGCAACGTGTATGAGAAGACAAAGATAGAAAGACAGGCGAAGAGACGCGGGGAACACGAGCGTCCACGTTGTGTGTGTGTTTGTGTGTTGAGGAGGAGGGGGGAGATACCACCATCTCTCCTTTTTCATTCGTTACCTCTTGTCATTTGCTCCCTATCACGGTTTCTCACTCTTGGCGTTATCCGTTTCGTCTCCTCACGTCGACTTTGTTTTCCTTCTTCTCCAACAGGGGTATCTCGCGAACCAACATCCACAAGCGCCGCGCCACCGGCGGTCGCAAGAATGCGATCCGCATGAAGCGCAAGTACGAGCTCGGCCGTCCCCCAGCCATGACCAGGCTGATGGGCCCCAAGCGCATCCGTCCCGTGCGCACCATGGGGTAAGTTTCTGCACAAACAAAGCCATGCGAGAGGGTGTGGCGTATTATGTTTCGTGTGCGTTGCTTTCTCCACAAGTGTGTGTTCGTTTGGGTGCATATGCTTGAAGTGCCAAAGCCATGCGAAAGGGCACAACACATCACCACGGAGGGTTCGTGTGTTCAGTTCAGCTTTGTGCTGAGCCCTCTGCTTGCGCTTCTCCGTTTGTTCCCGTACGTTTACAATGCCAAGCTAATGACCGACTGTGTGTGCACGTGTGCGTGTTGTGTTCGACTCTGGTCCTTTGTCCCATGACAGTGGCAACCAGAAGTTCCGCGCTCTTCGTCTGGAGACCGGCAACTTCTCCTGGGCCAGCGAGGGTGTCTCCCGCAAGACCCGTCTGATCGATGGTGCGTCCTCGCGTGTCTTTGTTTGAGCGTGTGTGCGTGTGTGTTGACTCTGTCATTTGGTGTGTTTGTGTTTCTGCATATGCATCTGCACTGTTGATTTGTTGGCGTAGCAGCTTGACGTATCTGTATGGCCTGTGTTTTGACGGCTTGCTTGTGTTTGTGTTTGTTTTGTACGCATGCAACCACCATATTGGACTCGCACATTTCTTCCGTTGGTTCATCTTCTCTGCTTTGCTAAATGGTGGTGCTGCAGTCGTGTACAACGCCTCCAACAACGAGCTTGTGCGTACCAAGACCCTTGTGAAGAACGCCATCATTGCCATTGATGCCACCCCCTTCAAGTCGTGGTACGAGACCCACTACGGTGTGCACCTCGGCAAGAAGAAGGCCAACGAGCCCGAAACACAGTTCTCCAAGTCGGCGAAGAAGAAGCACGCCGCCCGCAAGAAGTTCCAGAAGCTCGACCCCAAGCTTGAGGAGCAGTTCAACTCTGGCCGCCTCTACGGTGTGTACACTGCGCTGCCGGGTTCTTGTATGCGTTTGTGTGTGTGTTGTGTGTGTGTGTGGGAGGAGGGGTTGGTGAGCATCGTTTCCTTTCGAGCCACCCGTGTTGTTTCTTTGTAAGGCAAAGTTTATGTGCAGGTCATGTGCACCGCAGTCTCCACGATATGATTGCCTTGTATTGGGTTTGTTCTCACCTTCCTCTTTTCTCTTGCCGTCTTGCTCGCTCCTGTCTCTCCTCCTCGCCACACATTCTACGCACCACACACCACAGCTTGCATCGCGTCTCGCCCTGGCCAGTCTGGCCGCTGCGACGGCTACATCCTTGAGGGTAAGGAGCTTGAGTTCTACCTCAAGAAGCTCAAGGCCAAGCGCTAAGTGCCTCACCATTGCCTCCCCCCATCTCTTTGGCTGTCGTTTGTGTTGCTTGGGCTGCTGTGTGGAAATGGACAATACATGACAAAACCACACACATTTCGTGTGCCCACGAATGACTAGTGCAAGTGGAGCTGGGACTGATGAACGAGAGTGCTGGGAGCTAGCTGGTGGACATTGGGAAGGGCGAAGGAGGTGGACACTGGGAAGCAGGCAAGGGCCATTATGGTGACAGTGGGGATGGATGGTGGTTGGCCAGTCGTTTTATTTGTTTGTTTGGGAGGTGGGCACTGGGAAGCAGGCAAGGGCCATTATGGTGACAGTGGGGATGGATGGTGGTTGGCCAGTCGTTTTATTTGTTTGTTTGGAAGGAAGTTGTCGCTCAAATCAAGTACTTTGGTGGGTCAGCAGGCCGTGTGAAACACGCAACAAAGGAGGAAGGGGGTTCAGAAGACAAAACAGGAGGAAGAGAAAGCAGTTATCAGCGCGGGGTCTTGGTGTGGGGTTGTGTGCTTCGCCAGCAAGCAACAGAACGATTATCATGGAAGAAAAGAGAATGACGGCAATGGGGGGAGGGGACAGAAGAACCACCCATCGCTTGGCGCAAATTCCGTGTGGCCAGCCGTGAACGAGCGGAGAAGAATTGAAGCGCGACAGAGCACAAAGCAAAGCACAGCCCAGCAAAGCTTCGCTTCACCACTCGTCGGTGTCCATGGACATCTCGCTCTCTGCCTCGCTAATTTCGCGGCGGCGGCGGTACGGGCGCTGTGGCAGCTCCTGTTGGGTTGGGGAGAAGAGGGATGAGGGAACAGGACGTGAGTAGAGGGGCAGGAGCAGCGATACAAAGAAGGGGGGGGGGAAGAGATTGGTTGGGAAGCACGCACACGGCACAAAGAAGCACACTGATAAAGAAGCACACTGACAAAGAAGCACACTGATAAAGAAGCACACTGACAAAGAAGCACACTGACAAAGAAACACGATCCGCTCACTCCGCACACACACACAGACACAAAGAAGAACGCTTCCTCTCACTCGCAAACACACACACACACACACACACACGCACGCACACACACACACACACACACACACACACACACACACACACACACACACACACACACACACACACACACACACACACACACACGCACACGCACACGCACACGCACACGCACACGCACACACACTCGTTCGTACACACCTGGACACAAGTGGCGGTGATGGCGTCACGGTTGTAGCACGCGTCCACAACGTAAGCGAGATGGCGGTAGCCGTGTGGCAGGTCAATCAGAATGTCATCGAGGGCGTTGTACACCCGCCGGAAGCCCTGTTGTGTGGGTAATGGCATTTGGTGCAATGCACATCCGACATGAGTGAGTTGGTGGTGGTGGTGGTGGTGGTGGTGGTTTGGGTGGGTGAACAATGATGAAGAGCACAGGATGTGACATGGCAAAGGCAGCAAAGCCCGTTCGCTGTGCACTGTGTTGAGCTCAAGGCACGACGCACCATGGTCATTTGGTCGCTGGAGCAGAGGCCGCTGGTGGACATGCGGGAGAGGAGCTCGCAGACGAGGTCAAGGACACGTGGCTGCATACCGCACTCCATGGCAAGGTACACGGCCTGGTAAACAACCTGTTGTTGAAACGGCAAACATCCACACATGTCCAGTGGGGCGTTGGGAGAAAGTTGAAGGATGAGACGGTTGTAGCGGCAAACCAGCCGAGGACGCAAGTGAGAAGCAGCATGGGGAAGGAAGGGCAGCGTGTGTTATGCATGTGCCACATACGCATGCACATACACGCACACACACGCACACACACGCACACAAGCACGCGCACCTCGTGGACAAAGTGTGGCTCGCTGAGGTCGTGGATGCATCGGCAGGCCTCGGACACGTCGGACGACACAAGCAGCTCCTGCAACAGCGTGTGGATGCGCGACTTTGCAAAGCCCAGATCGCGGAACTCAGCGTGGTCGCCCCAAATCTGGTGGAAGCGGGTGGAGAAAGATGTGAGGGTGGAGGAATCCACAAGGGCACAAGGACACAAGGGCACAAGGGCACAAGGGCACAAGGACACAAGGACACAAGGACACAAGGGCACAAGGGCACAAGGACACAAGGACACAAGGTACATACAGTGCATACAGTGCATACACACACAGACACACAAGGTGCATACAGACACAGACACAGACACAGACACAGACACACATACACACACGCAAACAGGAGGCAAGTTCGCCCTCGCCGCTGCCAGGCTACCTCTCTTACCTTGTCAATGAGAATCTTGTTGTGGGGAGCCGTAAGCATGGCCTGGGCGCGGTGGAGCACATCGGCTTGCGGGCCGTCTTGCGACGTGAGCGGGTGCTGGAAGACAAACGTGTGCGAGACACACCCGTGCGACACCGCGCGCGTGATGAACTTGTACAGGTACTCGCTGGCCTTTGGCGCGTCGAGCAGCAGCGACGGCAGTTGCTCCAGCAGCGCGTTGAAGCCCCTGATTGGCGGACAAGAGGTCAGGTGTTGGTTGTGTTTGGACAAGGGCAGGCAGTGGGGAAGAGAAGGATAGGGTGGGACGGAAGCGCTTGTGAGCACAAGACGCGACGTGGCAGCAGCACACTACTCAACAACCCAACAACCCATGGGCGCTTCAAACAGAAAGCAGTTTTTTTTTTTTTTTCAATATGCACACGCACAGCAACACACCGTTCAACGTCGCCGGTACTGAGGAACTGCTGCTGGACAAAGTAGGCCAGCACGGTCGAGGTCAGCTCACGCTCCGCATCCTGATTTAAGACAAGTGGTCGTGGGCGTGTAGCGTGCATGTGTGTGAGGCGCAAACGACAGCATGCTGCATCGCGGCCTCTGAAAAGAACTCGCATACACACTAACACTCAAGTGCATATGCATGATACACAATCACACACACAATCACATGCAATCACACACACACATACAATCACACACACACACACAAACAAACACACACACACACAATCACATACAATCACACACACACAATCGTGAATTCTGTCTGACCTTGAAGGAGAAGCTAAAGGGGATGATGGTCTGGACGACAATGTGCTTCGACTCGGGCCAGTTGACGCGCTCGCAGGCACGGAGTGTCTCTGTCACGTCACCGTGGCTGAACAGCTCCTGCATGAAGCCGCGCAGCATGCGCACAATTGTCTTTTCGTCAAAGGTTGGGTAGGACTCAACCCACTCCGTCGAGCCCTGCAGCAGCAGACAAGGAGAGAAGAGGGGGAGGGGCGAGTAGCGTGAATGACAAAATGGAGGTAGGTGGGTGCATTGATCACTTTGGTGAGATTTACAAGCAAGTGAGTGAGAGCGTCATGCCATCCAGAACCAACCACACACACACACACACACACACACACACACACACACACAAACACGCACACACACACACACACAAACACACGCACACCCGCACACACAGACATCCGAACGTACGTCGTCGTCATCGTTGGTGGCGTCGTAGATTGGGTCTTCCTGATCAATGGGGAGCGGTTGCATGTCAAAGTCGTCCAGGCGACCCCAACCGCCGCGGCCGGCGCCTTGCTTGCGGGGGCGGCATTTGCGTGCACGGCCTCGGGGCTGACGTGTCGCAAAGGCTGGAACGGAAACAACTGCACACCGGTTGGAAAAGAGAAAGGCAAATGGTTTGGATGGCGTGAGCTAGAGCGTGAGCCAACGTCTGGTTTGGGAAGGGGTGTGAAAGGGACACCGACAAGGGTGCGTGCGTGTGTGTGTGTGCGTGCGTGTCAGGGATCAAGGTAACGGATAGACCACCAAAGGGCAGACGGGATCGTGGCGTGGAAGCCAGTCGAGCCATGAAAAAACAACACAAGTGCGGATGCACGTCTCAGACGAGCACTTACACTCAAAGCTCATTGTGGGGCGCGAGGAGGTGGGAGAGGTGTCTTGGATGATGAATGAGACTTGGATGGATGGTGTCTCAAAATGGCGGTCGTGAAGATAACGACGACAGTCTGACGATAAAAGGAGGAGAGCTCAGTGCAGGAGCAGCAGAAGGATGGAGAGGAGCTTCAAAGGAGGAGCACGACGATGAGGAGGACGACGGTGTGGGTGTTGGCTGCTTGTGGAGTGTTAGTTGGACGGAGGAGTAGGATAGCGTGGGAAGGAAGGAAACCAAAGAAGAAGGCGTCTGCTGGGTGCTTGCTGGGCGATGATGTGACTTGTTCGTTCAGAACAACAAAAAGCGGGAAATGAGTTGACGTGTGCCAACAAGGGCTAGTGAATGTGCAGCTTGGTTTGGTTTGGTTTGGTTTGGTGCGTGTACTGCTTGCGGTGCTGTTGCTTGCTTGTTTTGTTGTGTGTGGTGTGTGGTGTTTGGCTCGGGTGGGGTGAATGTGTGTGATGTCTCTGTCTCTCTCAACCGAAGAGCAGGTGCAAGCGTTGGTGGTGGTGTGCGGCAAGTATGCTGTGCCGCGGTGCGTGGCTCGTGCAGCGGAAACATAAACAAACAACCACCACAAAAACCAAAACGTAAACAAACAGCCAAAGAATGTTCTGCCATTCTATCGAATATCTTCACACAAATTTCGGAGCTACGGGAGGATTGTCAATCCAGACTGACTTCAGTTGCAGAGAGAAAAAAAATTTGAAAAAATAAAATCGTACAACAACAGCAACCGACAACCAACGTCGCTTGCTTGTTGCTTTGCCTTGTTTTGTTTGGGGAGTTGGGTGTCGAGACACAACGGACCAGTGAGGTGGAAACGCACACAGTCGAAGGAGAGGAGGAAGAAGAGGAAGAGGCCTCCACACCACAGACAAGTGGACAAGAACGAGGTGCGCTCCAGGTTGCGGGTTGCTACTTGTGTGGCAGTTGCCACGGGTGTGTGTGTGTGTGCATGCGTGTGTGTGCGTGTACGTGAGTTTTGCCAGCGGATGGCTTGCTTGCTTGCTTGCTTGTTCACTACAGCTGGTTGGTTGTTCCTTTTGCTTCATGTCAATCCAGTGGGGGTTTTGATGTGGGATGTCTTCACCAAACCCTCACTCGCCCACGTGATACACTGCTTGCTCCTCCCCACCAGGCAACAGTAACACCGACCATGTCTTGGGCGGAACCCAGCACGTCCTTTGTCCAAACCATCCCCACAGCCGGGTATGTTCTGTGTCGTGTTTTGTGCGTTTGTCTGACAAGGCGTCTCTCTCCGCTTACTTTCACATCCCACGTTGCTGTGACTCTTCGTCCCCTTCTATTCTTGCAGTTGTTGGCTTCCTTGCGTTTCCCACTCTTTCCATGTCCATCTCTATCTCCATCTCTGCCTCCATGTCCATTGTATCCTCCCCTCCCTTGCCTCCCTTCCTCTCACCCCTCTGAACAACCAAGAACACCCCGCCCTCCCCCGTCCAATCCGCTCTTGCGCCTCGTCATATGTACTCACGCACCCTGATCGCATGTTGCTTTGGGTGTATTAGGTTGGCAACCACACACCACAGCTACATCTCACCTGTTGTGCGCGATCCCGTGAAGAAGCGCTTGGTGGATCCCGGTTCACGCAGCCCTGTACGTACCACAAAGACCACCCATCACAAACCGTCATCATCACAAACTCGCGCAGCTTAGCGCACCCCTCTGCCACTTCGACAACAATCACTGCTCACCCGCACCTCTTCTGTGTGTGCGTGTGCGTGTGCGTGTGTGTGTGTGTGCGTGTGTGTGTGGTGTGTGCGTGTGTGTGTGTGTGTGTACGATTCCTGCTTCCTTTGGTCGGGCAATGCCGTTCTGTTGTATGTCACTTCGTGTTCTTCTTCTTCTTCGTCTTGGTCTTCTTCTTCTTCTTCTTGGTCTTGGTCTTCCCTCTTTATTCATGGCAGGGATATGAGCCGAGTCAAGCCAGCCACACACCGCGCAGGCGCCGTGGCAGTCAACAGCACATGACGCCCACCAAAGCCGAGGTGGGCAGGCTGCTGGCAAGCTCACACCCATGCAATGCATTAACACACACCAACTGCGTGCCTTGGAACACACCACAAACATGAATTCCTGTCTATATTGGCCGCTCACCCCCCTTCCTTTCACATGATTGCACATGTATCTTGGCGTGCTGGTGCGCTCGTGTGTTTGTGTTGGCATCTCCCATATGTGTGATGTCATTTCTGCACGTGTGCACGCGTGTCCACAGGCGCGCCAGACGCCGCTGCGGAACGAGAGCAGGCGACCAGCGCCGGCACGAAACTACCCGCGGCCATGGGCAGAGGACATGTCAAAGTACATTCGTCCAAAGGAACACAGGGACTCCCCGAGACGCGTGAGTTGCAGTCGTCATCACTCGGGAGGGGAAAAAAAGGGTTGTGTGCACGTATACGTGCGTGTGTGTGTTGTTTGAGATAGGGTGCATGCTTCGTACTGTATCCGCTTCCGATTCAGCACTGAGCACTGAGCACTGAGCACTGAGCACTAAGCACGTATCCCGTCATTGCACCACATGAACACACACGCACACACACACACACACACACACACACACACACACACACACACACACACACACACACACACACATACACACACACACACACACACGCAGCACCAGCACCAGGGCCACTGGCGCCCGCCAACCAGCAAGGCGGAGCTGGAGAAGAACTCGGAGCGACTGCGTCTCCACCCGCCCGTTCCCGACATTCACTATGAAGTGTCCACGCGCGCGTCAAGCCGAGCCAGCCGCACCCCTTCGCGCGCGCGCTCACATGCGTCCAGCATCACCAGCCACGGCCGTGGTGGCGGTGCTGGCCCACACACGCCGCGTACACCGTCACGCCACCGCGCGCCTCCGCCGTTTGTGACGGGCACACCAACGCGCTCCACGCCACACCGCCATCCTCACACACCGCAGCAGCCGCCACGAACCTCCACCCGCACACCAACGGCATCGCACCGCTCCCGCCAACAACACCAGCAGCAGCAACAGGTTTCATCGAATGCAGGCGCGCCCGCCGCCCACCAGTCAGTTGTTGCTCTTTGCTCACTGCTTTGCGACTGCGCACAAATGCGCGCGAGGGCGTGCACATGCGTGTCTGTGCCTATGCGCTTGTTGGTGTGTGGACGTTTACGTATCTGTGTGTGTGTGTTTGTTGACGTGACTGGCAATATTTTCGCCCGTCTTGTCTTCCACCACACCTCTCACGCATGCGCCTCACGATTTTGTGTTCAGGGAGCCGGCAGCACCAAAGGCGCACAAGCCAAGCGTGTTTGAGCGGTTAAGCACGCCACGCTTCTTCCCAAAGAGCTACCGGTGAGCAAGTGGTGGCGATGTGTGCCAATTGGACAATTAGGGAGAGTGGGTAACTGAACTTGGTGCCTTGCCTTCATGCAAACAAGACAAAGCAATCCAACAACAGCAAACACACAAACACGAGCAACATGTTCCATGCCATTGTCTCAACTCATCTACATGTCCCACCCCACATGTCTCCTCCATTGCAGGGTTCGTCGTCGCTCGCAGGGTGAACAGGACCGCGCATCCACTGCCCGCAGCAGCGTTGCTTCGTCAGCAGCTTCCTCCAGGCAGCCCAAACCAAGGTACAAGAGCAATGCAACCCGCTGCGCAAGCGGATCGTGTGTGCGAACGTAGTCGTGTGTGTGTGTGTGTGAGTATATGGACGTACGTGCTATTGTGTGTGTGTGAGCATATGGACGTATGTGCTATTGTGTGTGTGTGTACCAAGTTACCATTGCCTTTCTCCTCGTCACATTTGTTCCTCCGTTTGTGTGACAGGCGAGCACACCAGGCATGGCAAGCGCCAGCGCAACAACAACAACAACAACAGCAGCAGCAGCAGCGACAACAGCAGCAACAGCAACGACCCGCTGAGCCGCAGCCGTCCCGCCCAAGCGAACCGTCTACGCCCACATCTGCACGCAAGAAACCAAGCGTGTTTGAACGCCTGACCAACCCCAGGGTGAGGAGCGTGCAGTTGTGCTTTGTGCCAAACTCTGGGCGAGGCAGGACCGCATCGACAATCACGCATGCTCACGTCCATTTTCTCACAAATTTGCACACACACACACACACACACACACACACCACATTACACACACACACACACACACCACATTACACACACACACACAAACGCACACTTGTCAGTTCTTCCCTGTCAGCCACTACACCAAGTACCGGGAACGACTGCGTCGCCGCGATCAAGTGAAGGCAAAAACAGAGTGCGTTCACATCGTTGTGTACCAGCTCACTGGCTGATGTGCAGATGTGTGATGCAACACAACACGAACACCCAGACTGCAGCGGCAACCTCGTATTCATACACGTTTCACACACACACACACACACACACGTTTCACACACACACACACACACACACACACACACACACACACACACACACACACACACACACACACACATGCCTCCCCTGCAGGTGGACGGACCCGCTGGCTGTTGCACCGGATGACTTCCACGTCGGTCCAACCCACGGTATCCCTGAGGCGCTGGAGCAGCCCGTCAACCACCAGCAACAACAACAACAACAACAACAACAGCAACAACAACAACAGCAACAACAGCAACAGCAGCAGCAGCAGAGGAAGAAATCGCCGCGGCGGGGGCTGGCACGCTTCCGTCCCAGCTTCCGCAAGGCGCGACGCGAGCAGCCACCTGCACCGGCCACCAGTACAGCATCATCTGCGTTGGCACCAGCACCAGCACCTCAAGCACCTCCAGCAGCGGCGGCGGCGCGGAGACCTGGGCCTGCTGTCGTCAGCAAGACGGCCCGTCCTCCAACCACGGCCACCACGTCTTCCACTTTGCCTGCACCTGCTGCTGCGCCGACGGTTCGCGGCGGTCGGCGGCTGCCGTCGCACCCGTCGGGTTCATCGTCCGGCTCATCCATGACTTCGGCAACACACGCAGCCAAGCAGCAGCAGCAGCAGCAGCAGCGGGAGCGGGATGCGGAGCGGGCAGCGGCACGATCGGCGCCGCCGCCATCAACACAGGCGCGGCAACGCAACCTGCCTGTGCCTGGTGGCGAGATTGAGCTTGATGAGCCTGCCATGGAGCCAGACATGCTTGATGCAAAGCACATTCAAGTCGACCGCACAGCTGCACAGCAGGAGCGTGCTGCCAGGTCCGTTCTTGGCGAATGGTGAATATGTGTGCAAAAGTGTCTCAGATGCACGTTCTTCTTACTCCTTTTCTGTCATTCCGTCCCTCTCTATGTTTCTCTCCTTGTGCATGTCTTGTGTGGACTGCTCCACCACCACATCCTGCTCCTGCTCCTCCTGCTGAAATATTCCATCGCTGCCGTACGTAATTTCTTTCTTCTCATATCCTCCTGCCCAAACCTTTCCGTTGGTCCCCTCTTCAGTGCCAGCCCAACCCGATCATCCTCGTCCAGCATCACCGAAGTCAACCGCTCCAGGTGCATGTATGCGTGTGTCTGTGTCTGGTTGTGCGTGTGTGCATATGTGTGTGTCTGTGTCTGTGTGCGTGTGTGCATGTGCATGTCTGTGTGTGTGTACGCGTGTCACAAGGCCACAAAGTCATGGTGCATCAACAGACGCGTCTTGCTCACGAAAAAGTTGTGCTGTCATGTGCATGTGCAGATTCGAGGAGCGAATGGCAAAGGAGCGTAGCTTGCGGGAGCGCCGAACACGACAGGTTTGCGCTCTGCTTCCTTGCCCTCGCTCAGCCACGACTGCGCTTGCACACACACACACACACACACACACACACACACACACACACACACACACACACACACACACACACACACACACACACCCAGGACCGCACGGCTGCTGGCACTGGCGGGGCCGAGGATGGCAGCGGCACGCGGCGGCGTGTTGCCGAGGAACAGGCGCGCGAGGAAGTGAGGCGTGCCCTTGGCGGCGACTTCAGCAAGCCCGCCGAGGGCAAGGGCAAGAAGGGTGCAGCTGCACACACGGCAACCACTCACGGCGCTGGTGGTGGTGCGCGCTCGCCGCAGACGGAGCGAAAGAAGCTTGCAGCTAAAGCCGTGCAGGAGGCTAGAGAACGCGCAGCCAAGATTCGCAACCAGCAGGGGCAGCAGGGGCAGCAGGGGCAGGAGCAAGGACTTGGCGTGCCTGGAGAGAAGGAGGAGGAGGAGGAGGAGGAAACAGAAGCAGAAGAGGCGATTGTGCTTGACGAGGAGGAGGAGGATGAGTGGCGGCCGCTGCCTGGTGGTATTGACACTGGCCGCGCCAACACCCTGCTCTCAAGCGTGGACGATGAGCACGACGACGACCACGCCCCAGATAGCGACGATAATGGGAGTGTTGGCGCTGACCAGCACACGGCGTACGGTGGTGGCTCGCGTGCGCATGCCGGAACGCCCAGCTCTGCTGCCAAATACCTCATGAGCGGCAGTCGCGTGACGGAAGCGACGCAGCGTGTTTCGCAGCCTGACTTTGGCGGTGCAGACCATGGTGGCGATGACAGCACGCGCGATGTTGTTGATGCGACGCGGGAGCTGCAGGACGCGATTCGGGCCGAGGGCGCACAGCAGGAGACGGCAGCCATTGTTGCAGATGCTCGTCGCGAGGCGCGGCGACGCAGCGGCGTGTTTGATGACGGCAGCGACCACGATGGCCACGCCAGTGACAGTGGCGGTGATGCTAGGCAACGGAACCCCGCACCACAGAACACCGTTGCTGCGGCTGCAACAGGCGGCGTGGACGCGGACGCTGTGCAGGCGTCGGTTGAGGCGAAGATGGCTGCGCTGGAGGCTGCGGCGGTGGCTGCGGCCCAGGCCACCATGCAGCAGCGGGAGGAAGAAGCGCGACTTAAGGCTGAACAGGAGCGTCGGGAGCGGGAGCAGAGGGAGGAGGAGGAGCGAATTGCCGCGGAGAAGGCTGCAGCCGAACGCGAGGCTGCACGGAAGCGCGCAGAGGAGATGGAGAGGAAGGCGCGGGAGGAGGCCGAGCGCGTGCGGCGGGCGCTTGAGGAGGAACGGCGTAAGGAGGAGGACAGGCGGGCGGAGCAGCGGCGTCGGGAGGAAGAAGAGCGCCAGGCGCGGCTGAGGGCGCAGCAGGAGGAGGAGGCCAGGAGGAGGGAGGAGGAGGCCAGGCTGGCTGCCGAGCGGGAAGCACAGCGGCTGGCGGAGGAAGAGGCAGAGCAGCAGCGGCGAGCGAGAGAGGAGGAGGAACGCAAGCAGCGGGAAATTGAGGAGGCCAAGGCGCGAGCGGACCAGCAGCGCCGCAAGATGGAGCAGGACGCACGGGCCGAGGCAGCGAGGCAGACGGCGGCGGCGATTGCAGAGGCGCGGCGCCTGTCTGGGGCGGACCAGGACGACTCAAAGCAGCAGCAGCAGCGTAGCACACGCGAGGAGGGGACGAAGGAACAGGAGTCCACGGAGAAGCGGAGTGTGGCGGATGCACTTGCTGCTGCTCGCGAGAGGAGAGAGCGGCGCGCTGCTGCGACTGAAACCACAGCACCTGCCACCATTGCAACTGCAGCACAGGATGCGCCAGCAGCGGAGGCACAAGCATCAGCAGATGATCATGATGAGGAGGTGGATGCTGAGCGGGCACGTCGCATGACGGTGCCCTCAACGCCGCCACCGCAGGTTCCAACCTCGTCTCCGCCCGCAATTGCAGAAGAGACGGGCGCTGGTGAAGGTGAGGGCGACAACGACGGGGATGAGAATGAGGATGACGCTTCCTTCCTGGACAAACCAGTGCAGCTCACGCCAGAACGTCCGAAGGTCTGCGTGTGTGTGCGATTTGTATGTGTGCCTGTGTGACTGTATGATTGTGCGGATGAGCGCGAATGCATTTGTTTGTTTACATTGTGCGTTTCTGTTTGGTTTTGCGCTGCTCACACTGGTCTCGTGTGCTTGTTGCTATGCTTTGTCGTTCGTGCATGTGACAGCGCACATCCCAGCCCATCCTGAGCCCCAGATTACCGCGCGCGTCCATTGGTCAATCCACACACACGGAATCCCTGTCCAAGGTGTGACATGTTGCGCGTGCACATGTAAACACACCTTGCCTTCTTCTGTCGCCCACATGGCTTAATTTTCCTGCTGTGATTGTCATCTGTTGTCTCATTCACACACCAAGATGTACGCGTGCGCTCGCGATGTCATGAACACACACACGCACACCCTCACTCTCACACTCACCCACGCACCCACAGGTTGACCGGCTGCTGGCTGAAGCGCGGAAGCGACGCGAGAGCAGGCAATCGCAAGGAGCAGTGCAGGCCCAGGCCAAGCCAGTCGCACCGGCAGCACCAGCACCATCAGCGTCGTCGTCAACGTCAGCATCGTCAGCATCGACAACGACCGCTCCGCCTGCGCAGGAGTCGCGCGGCGCCTCGGAGAAGAGGGTAGGCGTGCCTGCATGCACGTCTCTTGGCCATGAGCGCTGTTTGTTGAGTGTGGGTTTGGCATTGATGGTGAGTTTGCGGGACCAAACATGCACACACACACGCACACGCACACGCACACGCACACAGGCAGTTGACTTTGCGTGACCTTGACTCACTTCTACTGCTGCTTCTGCTGCCATGGGTGGAATGTGTCAACTGTTCAGATTGAAACGCTTCTTGCAGATGCGCGCCGACAGCGTCGTGCCTCCAGGCAGCTGGTGCGTGCGCACATACACGTAGCTCGTCAGGGTGGTGGTGGTGTGCATGTTTTTGACATTGTGTGGTGATGCACTTTGTTGTGAGCGCAAGCGAGCATCCCATGCACTCACACGCACTCATACACACACACACACACTCACACGCACTCACACACACACACACACGCGCGCGCGCGCACTCATACACACACGCACTCACATACACACTCGAACCTGCCCGCGCATCTGCCTGTTCTTTATGTGACAGGGCAATGGGGACACGACGACGCACACAGTCAGCCTCGTCAAGGGCCGGGAAGGACTGGGCATGGTGATTGAGGACGCGCCAAGGGAGGGCACGCAGTACAACATCCGGGTAAAGAGTTTGCGGGAGAATGGGGTGGCGCACCTGGCTGGGCTGCATGTTGGGGACCGGTTTATCCTCGTCAACGGCGATAGCGCACGCGGGAAGCCAAAGCCAGATATGATTTCGTTCTTTAAGCAGCTGCCGGAAGGCTCGGTGAGTTGTGTGCATTGTGTTTGTGCGTGATTGTTTGTGCTGCGATTGTGTGTGTGTGTGTGTGTGTGTGTGTGTGTGTGTGTGTGTGTGTGCGCGCGCTCTGTGTATGCATCTGCGTTGTGCGAGCTTTTTCTACAGCCCGTCACTGCTTCTCACGTGTGTTGCCATGTCTCCTGGCTGCGCCCTTCACAGACTGTGAAACTTGTTATTCTTCGTGGGATCGAGTGAGAAAGTTTGCTCGCCTCCTTCATTACCAAACCAGTGCAGAGTGTGCGAGCGAGAGAGACACACACAAGAGAGACGAGAGAGAGAGAGAGACGAGAGAGACAAGCGTGTGCTGTGCCTGAATCGACTTGAAAAGCGTTTGCTTCCCTCAACCAATAAAACCGCGCAAAGCCATCAGGCCATTCAGTTACGAGACACGTGGGTAGTCATCACTACGAACGAACGCTGAAGCAATCATAGTGCATAGCAGCGGAAGAGGCAGACGCACGTCAGCTCAATAGACAGTCGAACTCCTCAAAGGGCCAGCACCCAGAGCTTGTGGGAGACATCACACCATGGCGTCGTCGTTCACCCCTGAAATGCTGGCGAAGCTGCACAGCAACACGTCGCACATCCGCAACATGTGTATGTATGTGCATGTGTGTGTGTGTGCCTGTCTCTGCTTGCTTGTGCACGTGTGCATCAGCCTCCCTCCCCCACCCACGCGCGCGCGTGTGTGTGTGTGGCAGTCGTCCTGCTTCTCTGCCCAGCTCATTGTGACTTCTCCTTCTTCACTCCTGCCTTGTCTTCCTATCCCACTGCACTGCAGGCATCCTCGCTCATGTGGACCATGGTGGGTCGAGCACCGCACAGGCCGTCACCTGCTTGCTTGTTACGACTATTTGTGCAACTCCTACAGCAACAGCAACAGCTACAGCTACAGCAACAGCAACAGCAACAGCTACAGCTACAGCTACAACCACAGCTACACCTGCTACTGCTGGGGCCGAGTATGCCCCGAGCCTGTGTCCTTTCCTCGTCATCTTTTGCTCACGTCGCTGCGATGCTTGTCTTTGTCGTCCGCCTCGTTCCCCTTGCTGTGCAGGCAAGACAACGCTGGCAGACAGCCTGTTGGCCAGCAACGGCATCATCTCCACCCGCATGTCTGGCAAGGTGAGATCCAGCGCTTGCAGCGGGTTCAAACAGCCGAGCGCCCAACAGCGGATAGATGCGTGACAGCGCACGTGTACGGTGTACCAGGCTGTGGCGGTCGTTGCCCTCTCTTCTCCTTCCGCCTTGACAAGTACCAGCTCACTGCACCGTCGTGTGCGTCCCTTTGATGCTTCACTTTCGTTGTTTGACAGCTGCGGTATCTGGACAGCCGCGAAGACGAGCAGACCCGAGGCATCACCATGAAGTCCAGTGCTGTCACACTCTTGCACAAAGCAGGTTTGTAGTACCCATGACCGGTGTGCTTGTTGCAGCATGTTGTGATGTGCTGGTTTCTTGCGCGTTCGATCGTGTCTCGGCTTCGTTTGCACAGCACGTCTCACGGAGCGCCTTGCTTGCGAACTTGCAAGCGCCTTCACACTCACTCACACACATGTGTGCGCGAAACAAACGCGTGTGCAGATGGCGAGCCGTATGTGATCAATGTCATTGACTCGCCAGGCCACGTGGACTTCTCATCTGAGGTCTCAACTGCCGTTCGCCTCTCTGACGGCGCCGTCATCCTGGTCGACGTCGTTGAAGGCGTGTCTGCACAGGTGTGTGTGCGTGTGCGTGTGTGTGCGTGTATGTGCATGAGTGTGTGTATGTGCATGAGTGTGTGTATGTGTGTGTGCACGAGTGTGTGCATGTGTGTTCTCATGTTGAGTGTGTGTGTGTGTGTGTCAATTCCACTTCGTGCTTGTGTGCTTGACCCTCTCACGCCCCCATCCCCTTTTCCCAACATTTGCAGACCCACGCGGTGTTGCGTCAGGCGTGGGCCGAGAACATCACGCCAGTGCTGGTCATCAACAAGATTGACAGGTCAGTGCTCCCGTTCGCGCTTGCATGCCTGCATCTGTCCGTCTTCATGCCTTCTGGTTATTGCGACAAGACGCGCTGATACGCGCAACCAAGCTCATGTCTCAACCATGCACACACTCGTGCTCTTGTAGATTGATTCTTGAGCTGAAGATGACGCCTGCGGAAGCCTATGAACAGCTGTTGCGTGTCCTCGAACAAGTTAGTCCAGTGTAGTCGCAATACTATGCTCGCACACGCCCACACATGAACCTGCACTTACACAATTGCTCGTGCATCCTCTCACTCCATCCCATTTCACACGTGTGTGTGTGTGTGTGTGTGTGTGTGTGTGTGTGTGTGTGTGTGTGTGTGTGTGTGTGTGTGTGTGTGTGTGTGTGTGTGTGTGTGTGTGTGTGTGTGTGTGCGACTGCAGGTGAATGCGGTGACGGCGACGCTGTTCACGACATCTGTCATTGAGCGCTTGGACGAGCAGCCAGATGACATGATCGAAGACGAAATCGTTGACCAGGTGACGGTCTTCTCTCATGTTGTGTGTATGCTATTGCTTTTGTGTTTGTGTGCATGCATGTGCGTGTGCGTGCGTATGCGTGTGTGCGTGTGTATGTGTGTTTGTATGTGTGTAGCTGGAAACCGTCGCTGTACCTTCAACTTCCACCTGATTGCGTGCTGACATCCCCTCTCCTCCCTCGTCTGCACGCGTGCCCAGGATGACTCTGGCCTCTACTTTGAACCCGAGCGCGGTAACGTCATTTTCGCAAGGTGCGTCACTTGCGCGTGTGTGGGTTTACTGGCGTCTTTTCAGAGGCCGACAAACAATTCACGCCCAAGCCAAACTGTGCTGCTTCGTCAGTCACTCACACTCAAACACCACGCACACACACTCACTCACTCACACACACACACACACGCACACAAACACCACACACACACACGTACATACATACACACACACATACCTACATACATACACACACACGGACCACACAACACCGCATTTCCCTGCCCTACAGTGCCATTGACGGGTGGGGGTTCACCGTGCACGACTTTGCTGCGATTGTTGCCGCCCGCCTCGGCTGTGGTGTCGGCGCTCTGCAGCGCTGTCTCTGGGGCGATTACTACGTCGCAAGTAAGCATGTGGCGACCATGCGCGGTTTCTTCTCTTGTGTGTGCGCTCGTACATGTGTTGTATGCGTACCAGTCTGTGGTTGCCGTCATGCATTTGTTTCTTTGTCTTCTTCATGCAAACTCTCACGCACACGTGTGCACACACAAACGCACGCACGCACACACGCACACACGCACACACGCACACACGCACACACGCACACACGCACACACGCACATATGCACAGAGGAGAAAACGGGTATGAAGGTTCGCAAGGGCGCGTACGGCAAGGGAAAGGCGCCTCTGTTTGTCAAGTTTGTGCTGGAGCCCGTCTGGAGCATGTACCAGGTGAGGTTTGAACATCATGCCTGCTGCATCAGTGGTGGGCGTTTGTGTGTGTGTTGTGTGTTGTGGGTGTTTGTGGGCATTTGTGGTGCATGCAGGTGGTCATCACAGGTTCACACCCCTTGCCTGTTGGTGCTGCAACTCACGATTGCGTGTGCGCGTGTGTTCCACAGGTGGTTGTTGAGGAAATGAACCGTGAGAAGATGAAGAAGATGACGGCAGCGCTCAACATCAAAGTCTCTGCTCGCGATTGGCAATCTGATCCCAAGGTTCGACGATGCACGCGCAGTGCTCATGTTTGAGCTGCTTCAGGGCTGCTTCAGGCATCCACACACGGCACCCATTCGCCTACGCTCTCTCACACACGCACACGCTCTCTCACACACGCACACGCGCGCGCGCACACACACACACACACTTGCTCACGTGTGTCCGTTGCACAGGTGCTGCTGCAGAGCATCATGTCGCGATGGCTGCCTCTGTCTGCGTGTGTGCTCAACGTTGTGGCCAAGAAACTGCCGGCACCAACGGATATGACCGAGGAACGCGTCAAATCGCTCCTGTTTGCAAGCAAGGCCGCAGCCAAGGACGTGCCGAAGGTACTGTCGGGAAATGTTGAGCGCGCGTGTTGAGCACACATATGTGTATGTGTATGTGTATGTGTATGTGTATGTGTATGTGTATGTGTATGTGTATGTGTATGTGTATGTGTATGTGTATGTGTATGTCAGGAGGACTGAGAGTGGACGTGGAAGTGGAGGGGCTTTGATGGCACTCAATGCTTGAACGCTGCCCTGCTGACGTGACGACTCTGCATGCTTTTGCTCGTCGCCTCATCACGATACCAACACACCCCCGCCCCCACACACACACACAAAATGTCGTTCATTGCCATTACTCTGCTTGCATTCATCATGACAGGAGGTGCAGCCCATTCTGGACGCAATGCTGAAGTGCGCACCGTTACCGCAACACGACGCTGGCGATGGGGATGGTGACAATAGTGGCGACACATCAGCACAGACAGAGCCGTGTGTTGCGTTTGTGTCCAAGATGGTTGCCTTTGAGCGGGCGATGCTGCCCGAGAACCAGGCGCCGCGTGCATCTGCAGAGGAGCTGCGTCGCCGCCGCGCCGAGGTGCTGGCCAGGCGGCAGCGTGTTGCTGCACTCGTTGGCGACAGCGGTGCCCAGGGCGAGGAAGAGAGCATGCGGCTGGTGCAGCAGGTCTCCGAGGACGCCACGGCGCGTGGTGATGCTGGACAAAGTGGCGGTGGACAAGAGGAGGAGGGAGAAGAGTCGTCGAAATGGATGTTCCTCGCATACACGCGCGTATTTGCAGGCACCATTCGCCCAGGCCAGAAGGTAACGTCGTCGTGGCGTTTGTTTGTGTGCCTGTCTGTGTCTGTGTGCCTGTGCTCGTGTGTCTGTGTGCCTGTATGTGCTCAGCAATGATAACAATCACTGTGGGTGTGTTCATAGTTGACACCAATAACCGAACCCCTACTTGTCGTCATCACCAGATACATGTGCTCGGTCCACGCTACGACCCACGCCGCCCTGACCAGCACCGCACGGAAGTTGTGGTCGGCAGCATTTATCTCCTCATGGGCAGATCCCTTCTCGCCCTCAACGAGGCACCAGCAGGTGTGTGTGTGTGTGTGTGTGTGTGTGTGTGTGTGTGTGTGTGTGTGTGTGTGTGTGTGTGTGTGTGTGTGTGTGTGTGTGTGTGTGCATGCCCACATTTGCGTGCGTTTCCCGCTCCCCCCACCACACTCACACTCGTGTTTGCGCACTCGTGTTGATGTGACTGTCACACCGAACACAACAAAGGCACGGTGGTGGGCATCGCTGGTTTGGAAGGACACGTGCTGAAGACAGCCACCCTCGCCACCACGCCCGCCTGCCCGCGACTGCGAGGCCTGTATGAGCACACGAAACCAATTGTGCGCGTGGCTTTGGAAACGGAACGCATCTCGGACATGCCGGCCCTGCACCGCGGCATGCAAATGCTCAACAAGGTTTGCACGCACGTACTTGCTTGCCTGCTTGCTTGCTCGCTCACTTGGTTCCTTGCTTGTACTCTGTGGTCTGTGGGTTGTGGTTGAGGTTGTGTGCTTGTGCTTCTGTTCGTGTTTGTCTGTGCTGCATTGTTTGTGTTTCATTGCGTTTGGTTCGCTGTCGTCAGTTGAACTTGTATGCAGCTGTCACTCACTCACTGACTCGTTCAACTGCTCCTGTGTATGTGTGTGCTTGTGTCATGTTAGGCTGATCCATGCGTGGAAGTGTTTGTTCAAGAGACGGGCGAGCTTGTGCTTGTCGCTGCAGGGGAGGTGCACATTGAACGCTGCCTGACTGACCTCCGCGAAACATTCTGCCCAGGTCACACACACACACACACACACACACACACACACACACACACACACACACAAACACACACACACACACACACACAAACACACACACACACACACCTACTGCTGTTGTCATGCTGCATTGCCTCGACACGCAATCGCACAATCGCGCCACGTGTATTTCCATCACCCACCCAGCATGCTGATCAAACCATAATACGTGTATCTTGCTCATGCAATCCCTATTCTCACCGCCACACCATTTTTCTTTCCCCTCTTCCCTCATTGTAAACGCCACCAATCCATGCTCTCCCCTCCTCCCCCTTCTCATGCACAACTTCCGTGCACGTGCTCCACATCAGGCATCAGCATCAAGGTCTCTCCTCCAATTGTTCCGTTCCGGGAGACGATTGTCCCGCCACCCACCACCGACGTCACGAATGAGGCCATTGGTGCAGAGAACGCACGCGGCGAGCGCCGATGCTACCTCCTCCGTGCGTGCCCTCATGCTGGGTTATGCGTTGCGTGCGTGTGTGTGTGTGATTGAGCGCGTTTTCGATTGCTTGAATGTGTGGAGACGCGTTTGCATGCGTGTCTGTTGTGTACGCCCATGCATGACACACCTCAAGCTTAATTTGCATTGTAGAGGAGACCTGATGCACGCCATTCTGCCGCACCTGTTTGCATTTTGTTTTGTCAGCTGACGATGTGGACGTCGACGACGATGGCATCATTGTGTCCGTCAAGACAACAACCAAGCGTTGGACAATCAAGGTGCGAGCAGCGCGACAATACGCTGGCTGCATGTTTGCCGTCATCTCGCTCCGCCTTCAACTTGAATGCATTGTTCCCCCCTCCAAACAAACACACATGCATACTGGTACTTCTTAGTGTATGTGCTCGCGTCTCACACGTACCCTCACGCCAATCGTGCCGTGTTGTGTGGTTGTCGTTGTGGTCGTCTCTGCCAGGTTCGCACGCGTCCGCTGCCGGCATCTGTGACGGCAATTCTTCAGGACCACCCTGGCCTCCTCCGCGAGCTCTCCCTCGGTACAAGCGCACATGGCAGTGTTGGTTGTGTGATGGCTGGCGGCACTGGCACTGCTTGTAACAGGAGTTGTGCGTGGGTCATCACCGCATGCGCTTGTATCCAAGGCAACCCATACCACGCACGCATTTGCATGCACTCACTCAACACACGCATTCACACATGCTCACACACTCATTGACAAACAGCGATGAGCGACCGCGCACGCGAACTGTCGCGATGGGTGCGGGAGACGAAGAAACAGGGCGGCGGAGACGAAGAAGAGACAGCGGCACCAGGGGAACAGAGCGATGCAGAACACGAACACGCAACCGCTCACCATGTTGTTGATGACGACGACGGCGATGGTGAAGGTGATGGTGGTGATGGCGAGCAAGCGGACGGTGGAGCAAAGAGTGGTGAGATCGCAAGTGCTGGAGAGACATCGGGCAAAGAATCCCCGGATGTGAAGGACGATAGCATTGACGTTAGTGACGAGCTTGTTGACCACAGCACGATGACGGCTGAGGAGTTGTATGAGCAGCTCAAGGCCGCGTTTGAGGCGGAAGGACGCGAGTGGGCCGGTGTTCAGGACACCATTGCCTCGTTTGGTCCTCGCCACAGCGGCACCAACATCCTCACCACCAGCCCAGGGTATGAGCGCGAATGGTTGCTTACCTGCAACATGCAGTGGTTCTGTGTCTGTGTGTGTGTGTCTGTGGTCGGTGGCGCTGACACGTGGATGTCTGTTCTTGAACTGCTCGATTCACGTTATGTTCGTACGCACGCGGTTGACCTGTCTCAACTTCATGTGTGTCTGCTCACAAATGACATCTTCACCACACACACACACACACACACGCGCGCGCGCGCGCGTGTGTATGCACAGCCTGCCGTACCCGAATGTGTTTGGGTCGAAGGTTGGGCAGAACGTGAGCACGTGGGCGAAGGAGCTGTTGTCGCACCTCAATCCTCTGATTGTCAGCTTCCAGCTCGTCACCCAGACGGGTCCGCTCTGCGAAGAACCCATGATGGGCGTCTGCTTCGACGTCAGTTGGTGAAGATTCTTGTGTGTGTGTGTGTGCGTGTCTGTGTTGTGTTGTCTTGTGTGCGTCTTGTGTGTCTGTGTCTGTGTCTGCTGCCTCCGTTTTCGTTTCCGCGACAATTGACGGTTACCATCGCACATTGCATCAGGTCGTCGACATTCAAGTGGACGAGTCTGTGCCGTATTCCAGTCGCCAATTCTCTGGTCAGGTCATTTCCGCCATGCAGGACGCATGCAGACAGGTGAGCTGGCTTCGTCAGAGTGGTTGTGTGTGTGTGTGTGTGTATGTGTGTGTGTGCATGCGCGAGTCGTTTGCCATCCCTGTGTTGTCCACCTTGATCATTCCATGCTGTGCACCTCGTTCATTCCTTATCACCGCTGCCCCCTACACACCATACACTGGGCAGGCGTTCCTTGTGCGTGACGTCCGCTTGATGACGGCCGTGTACTCGTGTGATCTCCTCGTCAACAGCGGCAGTCTCGGCAAGGTGACCACGCTACGTGTGTATGTATGTGTATGTTTGTATGTGTGTGTGCGAGCGAGCGAAGGGTTTTATTTATTTTTTGCTGTGCCCAGATTACTTGCTTTGAGTCTTCTTCACCTTGCTGACGTTGCTTTGGCGTGCTCTGCCCCGCACATACTCGCAGGTCTACGGCGTGATCAACAAGCGCAACGGCAAAGTCATTTCCGAGGAAATGCGTGAAGGCAGCGACAGCTTTCAGGTGTGCATGTGTGCTTGTGCGTGTGTGCGTGTGTTCGTGTGTGCGTGTGTCTGCATTTGACTCCTGTTTCCTCTCGCCTTCACCGTGTCTACGACCACCATTATACCATCACCACTGACGTTTTCGGCGGCCGCAATTGCTGGTGATGATTAGATCAAGGCCAAACTGCCTGTGACACACAGCTTTGGTTTTGCAGAAGAGCTTCGCAAACGCACAAGGTGACTTTGCGTGTCAGTGTATGTGTGTGTGCGTGCATTTTGTTGTCGCCTTCTTGTCCCTCGCTCACGTTGTCCTCATCAATGTGTGTGTGTGTGTGTGTGTGTGTGTGTGTGTGTGTGTGTGTGTGTGTGTGTGTGTGTGTGTGTGCGTCGTTCTTGTGTGCAGTGGGCTTGCTGTGCCACAACTTGTGTTCAGCCATTGGGAAGTCATTGACGAGGACCCATTCTGGGTGCCAACGACTGAAGAGGAAAAGGCACACTTTGGCGAGAAGGTAAGACAGGACTGACAGCCATCGCATTGTGTGACATGACTTTGCCAGTGCCGCCACACACGCAGGTGTTCTCAACAATCTGTGTGGTTTACACGTGTGCTTTCTCGCGACAATCCGCAACCGCTGTTCGTGCCCTTGCTTCATATTCATGGTGTTCACCATTGATGTGCATGACAGGGCGACGCACCCAACCTCGCGCGCAAGTACATGGACGACACACGCAAACGCAAGGGGCTGTATGTGGAGCGGAAGATTGTGGAGTTTGCTGAGAAGCAGCGCACCATCACCCGCAACAAGTGAAGTGTTTTGTGTGTGTGTGTGTGTGTGTGTGTGTGTGTGTGTGTGTGTGTGTGTGTGTGTGTGTGTGTGTGTGTGTGTGTGTGTGTGTGTGTGTTTCTTGTATGGGCTCTCTTGTGCGTGTGGCTTATGATTGAAACAATGATAGGTGGCCCGTAACCTGTCGTAGCCCTTCCCCATCACACCCGAGTCGTCTTGGTGAATGTTTCATTGGCTGATTGGCCGGTGTGTGGTGCTATGGAAGCAAAAGCGAAAGCAACAGCAAACGCAAGCACAAACGCAAGCACACAATCGCAAGCACACTCGAGAGGGAAGTGCACACTGCTCTCGGCCAGTGCAAAAACATGACCGACAAACAAACACAAAGGGCCAACAACGCAATGGCATGCATGTCGAAAACAGAAACACACAAAAACAAAACAAACAGTGTGGCTTGTGTGGTGGGCGCGATTACGCGGACGATGAAGCTGGTTGGGATCCGAGGAGGACCTTTGATCCGCTCGCCGCGGCAGCAGGTGCTTCAGATTCCTCATCAACATCCTGAATGGCATGCAAGAAACAACGATCAGGGACAAACGTGCGTTTTTGGTCAGTCGTTCGAAACAACATCACATCAAATAGATTCACAACGGCGCCGCAAACAACATCTCAACAGCCTGACTCAGCACCCACTTGGCCAAGGATACGCAAAGCACTCGACTTCCCGACAACGTCATTTTCGACACACGGTAACAAACCCAAGCGAGCAAGCAAGCGACATCGCTTACGCACCGTGCTGGCTCGGCAAAGAGGGCATTTTCCGGACTCGAGGGTGACACGCTCCCACTCGTCGGTGCCAAAGAACTGCAACGAAAAAAGCAAAGGCGATGTGGCAACACAAACACGAACATGGGTTGGGGCGCAGCATTGGGTAAGAGGGAGATGGAAGACGGGCATCAAAGTGCTGGACAGTGCTGTGTGTGAGAACATGTTGCTGATCAAACAATAGAGCCCCGGCTGAACAGTACGGCGAGGTGACGGTGGAGTGCGTGGCTCACGTTGAAGCAGGACGAGCACATGGTGACTTCGATGTCGGCAAGCACGTTGCGGTAATAGCGGTGCTGCAGTGGTGCACCCCAACGCTGCACAAACACCTGTAACGGACACATGCACGCCCGCGAAAACAAGGCGGCAAATGGAGGCGGTTAAGATGCGTGAGCGTCCGTGGATGTGGTTGAAGCGTGTGTGTGCATGTTTGCCGTGCACGAGTGAATGAATGTCGTCGTGTGTCAATACCGCATGCACGCAGGCAAAGACACACACACACACACACACACACACACACACACACACACACACACACACACACACACACACACACACACACAAACGCACGCACCTCGTTTGACGGCATCTTCTTGAGCATTTCGCGGTCGACACGAACAATCTCGTAGGACGACGAGCCGCTCTCAAATCGGGCGAGCGACTGGACAAACGGGTCCTCCTCCTCGTCTTCATCGTCGTCCATCGACATCACCTGCGCACCGCCGCTGGTGACGGTGCTGCCGCTCCCACGCTTTGATCCGAGCGTCGAATCGTCCCTGCCACAACGGAACGTGGGGAGTGGTGGGCGGGAAGAGCCGAGGCAATGAGGTGGATGTTGAGGTGACATGTCAGAGACGACGACGTGTGGAGACAAACGGCATGAACACTGGCAAGGTGCACAGATGCGCAGTCAATAACAGCTGCAGTCACACGAGCACGCACTGGATGAGCTGAAGCGCCTCTGCGTCGGAGATGTCGACGTCTGGTGAGAACTCCACAAGGGGCAGCACGTCAAAGGAGTACCTGCAGAGAGAATGAGATGCAGCAGGGAGGGATGGAGGTGCGCGCATATCCCATCGTCAGAACACAGGGTGCAGTGAGGGGGAACAGCCACACGGAATTCGAGGACAAGCACACGCGCGCATGCAATACAAAGTGGAACATGCACACACACGCACGTGTACTCGCACATCCAAACAAAGCACGCAAGCAGATGGCATGACTCGCAACAACAGCCATCAGCATGCACAGCAAGCTGTGAGCACTGACTTTGACAAGACAAAGGGGTGGACGCAGTTTGAGCAGGAGAGGGAGCCAGCCCAGAGGTTGTTGGGGAGTGAGCAGCGGTAGCACACGGGCTGCAGATCCTCTCCGTCCTCAAACGGTTTGCACCGGATGGCAACCGCTTGCACATTCACGTGCTCGCGGAACGTGGCAGGCACCTGTGGGCATGTGAGAGGGAGAGAGAGAGAGAGTGTGTGTGTGTGTGTGTGTGTGCGTGCGTGCGTGCGTGCGTGTATGTGTGTGTTCACAACATTTGGTTTGAACATTTGGTTTGAACATTTGTGCGTGCAGACAGTCGCAATTGTGCACGTGACGGTGAAGGCTCGTCGAACATCAAACACGACGCAACAATCACAGAATGAGGTGCATGCAAACACAAAGCGCGCGTGTGCGTGCACGCAATGGCAAGTCACACTGCAAGGCTTGGCACCACACCACACATCCCCTCCTCACCCTGAGTGTGCGCATCTTCTCGATGGCGTTGCGGGCGAGCTTGAAGGCGCCTAGCTGGCGACCAAGCTTGGCAGTCGCAAACAGAACATTGAACTTGGACATGCCAAACGGAACCTCCTGTAGTTGATGTAGGCGTTGGTACCGATTGAAAGTTGTGAGTGGAAGTGGGAAGGAATGGAAATACAATACACGCTCTTCATACTCTACTCTACATAAATATACGTACACACACACATCATGCACAATACACAACACACACACGCAATACACCCTCTTCACACTCTACATAAATATACGTACACACACACACATCATGCACAATACACAACACACACACACACGTATACACACCGAGGAGATGGCGTTGAGGAGGAAGTTGCAGATGGAGAGGAGGTTGTCTGTTGAGTGAGATGTGAATGGCTCTTCGATGTAGCGGCTGATGGCATGGTACGCTTGGTACAGATCAGCACGGTGCTGGAGAGGTAGGCAGGGACGGCACACGAAGGAGAATGGTGGCACAGGAGGCAGGAATTAGCGAGCACAAGGAGTAAGCAGGCGTGAGTTCGTCAGCAACATGTGATACGCACGTACACATGCACACAAGCAGAAGCACATCATGCACCATGCGCACATGCATTCACGTGTAAATAAACGAACACACACGCACACACACCACCGTCGCCACCACGCACCTCGAATGTCTCGTAAGTCTTGATTTCCTCGTCCTGATTTGCGAGATCGAAGCCCTCGTCGCCAGCAGCACTCTTGATCGCCTTGAGCTTGTAGTCCGCCAGCTTCCAGAAGTAGAAGCTGGGCGCGCAGAGCATTCATAGGGTGGGGTTGGTGAGGTGATGGTGAGGTGATGGTGGGGTGATAGTGAGGTGAACTCAGGGATATGCGTGCATGCACGCGCGAGCAGTGTTGCCACAATCAACTGCGGCTTATCAAAAGCTGCGTGCACCGTGTGTAACACGCAGAACATAATAAACACAAAAATAAACCGCCAACACAAACGCAAGCACAAACGCAAGCACAAACACAAACACAAACACAAACACAACGCACCCTGCGTCGTTGAATCGGCGCTCAATGACGGCGTTGTGTGCGAGGACCTCCAGCACCTGCACGGCCTTATCCTCGAGACCTGCCAGCCGATATGCCTCCTGCACACGCGTGCATGCACATGAAGGGGTGTGAACAACAGAGGGGCCTTGGTGGTCATTCAGAGGTCCAGGTGATCAACACCGACAACGTTGGCAACAAGACAACACAGCACAGAACGCAACAATCGAAACACACACACACTCAACACGCACTTCACACGGTACACAATTCACAGAATGAAATCCACACAGTACGCAGTACAGTTCCGTACGACCCTGCATCTGACCTGTGCCTCGTCGAATCTGTCGTTCTCAGCGAGCCAGTCCGCGTATGGGTGGTAGATGTCCTCCTGGAACTCGTTCAAGCGGTTCGCCAGCGCAAATGCATCCTCCCACCGCTTGGCAGAGACATACAGCTCAACAAGCTTGCGGTTGTCGTTCATCTGGCAGGGTGGCAGCGAACAAACCACGGCGTGAGCAGTGTCGCTGGCGCATTCACACACGCACACACATACGCTGGCGCAGCACACACACACACACACACACACACACACACACACACACACACACACACACACACACACGCACACAGAGCACTGTGAGTGCTCTCTTGGGGATGAGACAAAAGCGCAGGATTACCTTTTCGCAGACTTCCGCGGCGAGGGAAATCTGGTCGAGCTTCTGCAGCCAGTACACAATGCGGTTCAGGACCTCCGTCTCGGCCTGCAGTGGCGTGCATGCGTGGATGAAAGGGGTGAGCAGTTGAGTGGATGATGGACGATGGATGATGGGTGATGGGGAATTGTGTGGGTGGATGAAAGGGTAAAGCAATGGTCGGGTGCACACATGGCAATGACAAGGGTGCACGCGAGCTAAAAGAAGCACAGTTTGCGTCTGCGTTCGTGTGCGCGCCCGTACGCTGTTGGTGGCGCGGGCCTTGTCGATGAGCTTCTGCACCATGCCATTCTCGCCCATCATGTTGATAGACGCAATCTCCTCGCCAGCAGCGTTCAGAATGTCAATCGCAAGCTATTCGTAGCAATTGTCATCGTGGTTTGTGTCGCGCGCGCGAGCGTGTGCATGCATGAGTGCACAATGGAGCAAAACAACAGCAGCGCTAACCGCACAACCAACACCACCCACACGAGACAATCGCTGGACATGGGCTTGAGTAAACAAAGAGCACATGCAACAACAATGGTGCATGACCATCACAACAACAATGCACGACGCATGTGCGTCCCCATACCAGCGGGTCGTTCGCCGTCTTGGACCACTCGGCCTGCTTCTTCATGAACGCCTGCACATCCTCTGCGTTGGACGAGTCAACGTATTTCTGCAACGACAACAACAACAACAACAATAACAAAGCACCAGGCGCATATTGGCCGTGGTGGTCGTGAGGTGGGTGTCATGGTATTGAAGTAGTGCCACGCGATTCCAATCAAAAAGCGCACGATCAAGCAGGGTACCAGAGCAGAGGCACAGCACGGCAAATGACACGGACAACAAGTCACTCCCTTGCCACTGCCTTTCTCATGCACCGCCCCCCGCCACCACCACAAACACAAGGGTCACGCACCTTCGCGCGGTCAAACTGGCGGAGGTCGCAGTACATCTCCATGGCGAGGCGAGGCTGCCCTGCGCGGGCATACAGCTTGGCGGCCTCCTCAAAGCGTCCCTGGTACGCGTAGATCTGCGCACGGTACACGTCCGGGTCGTCACCCATGCCCATGCGCTCCCGCTCCTGGATGCGGTGGATCAGGTCGAGGTAGCGGATGTCCCGGACGCGGATGAATGACTGCTTGGCAACCTCAAAGTTGAGGCCCTCAAGTGCCTCCATCGCTGGCAGGTGGTGGTGGTGGTCATGGTGGTGATGTGGTGGAGATGATAATGAGATGCTGGAATTACACGCTGGATGCACGCAAGCACGCAAAGGCAACCAAACCACCACACACACACACACACACACACACACACACACACACACACACACACACACACACACACACACACACACACACACACACCATCACCATGTGCCGCCGTCACGAGCAACAACGCACCGAGCGAGTCAAGGCCACGCGGTATGCACCGTCATACTCGCCCTTCTTCAGGTACTGGTGCATCGAGTGCGATTGCGGAACCTGATGGCAATTGCAATCGCCCAGCACATGTGTGTTTGCGTGCGTGAGGACAGGTTGTGTGGCAACAGTGTGGGATGGCAAGCAACAAGTGCATTGGGTACAGTCGAGCCCACTCAGTGCCAGCGTCCTTTGCCGCAGAAAGAGAAAGAGGAGAGGAACAGGGACCGAGGGGAGGGGGATCAGAGGCACTGAAGTCACATGAGCGCAAGCACCGGCAGCGTACGTCAACGGGCTTCATGGAATGGACGTGGAGGCAGTAGATGCGGGAGCCGGAGAAGCCGACGACAAACCCCTGCAGCTTCTGCACGTGGAGCGGGAAGTTGGCCGCTTTGATGTGCAGCATGCCGTTGCCGCTGTAGCACAGCATGTCCTGGTGATTGGTGACAGTGGTGGGAGTGGACCGTGATGGGGAGCAGTGAACGGTGGTAGGTCCCTGCACGGGAAAAAATAAATCTGCACAAAACATGCACACAAACACGCACGTACGCACACACATGCACACAAACACGCACACACACACACACACACACACACACACACACACACACACACACACACACACACACACGCAGGGCACCTCGTTCTGGGTGTTCCAGGCGACAGAGTTGGCGTGCGGCTCCTGGTACAGCAGGTCCTTGGTTGCCAAGTCGTACACGAGGCACGTCCCGTGGTCGTTCACCACCGCAAGCTTCGTGCGCCTGCACCACGCAAATGCGTTTGTGCGTGTGTGCGTGTGTGTGTGTGTGTGTGTGTGTGTGTGTGTGTGTGCGCGTGTGTGTGTGTGTGTGTGTGTGCGTGTGTGTGTTGATAAGCCAGCCATGCCAATCACCATCATCACCGTTGCCATCACCACAGCCACCCCACCACTACCGCCACCCCTCATCATCATCACCACCACCACCACCACCACGAAGACAGTCACGTGTGCACGTACTGGGAGCTGAGGTCGAGGCAGCGGACAGGGGTGGCCTGCTTGATCAGCTCAATCGGGAACGGGTTGTCAACAAAGATCTGCAGAATCGTTCCGTTCTTCTGACCAACTGCGGACCGCGTCGGATATCAAGGGAAAGATGGATGGACAGAAGACAGACGGACAGATGAGCGTAGGTGACGTGAGCACAAGACCACGCAACACAAGGAATTAAGTAAATGCGCACATCAGTTAATGGTGCCATGCTGAAACGTCACATACCGTTAAACCGCAAGGCACCATCCCCCCCCTCCTGTTCACGGCGACCACCACCACGACCACCACCGCTGCTCGCCACTCTACTGCGGTCAGCTCACCGAGCAGTCCCTCGCGGCCGTCGGGGCCGCCAATGACTTTGATGTAGCGGATCATCGAATCCGTGCTCCACTCCCTGCACACACACACACACACACATGTGTGAATGATTGTGGTGGGGATGGTGTTGATTGAGGCACGTGTTACATGTGAGTTGACGGGATGTGTGTTCGCGTGCATGTGCATGCAACGCTCCAAAGGCATGCACACAAAACATGTACAAAACACGCGTGCATGCGACAACATGGGGCGCGCACCAACCACAACATTCACAACATTCATACCATTCACATCAATCACCAATCACACCATTCACACCAATCACATCAATCACACCAGTCGCACCTCTCCTTCTGGTTGTCAAAGGTCCAGCTCTGCAGGCGGCGCTCCTGGCACAGGATGATGTGCTTCGAGCACACAACCAACAGGTTGCACTCAAAGTTGCGCCGCAGCTTGCACTGAATCGGGCGCGAACATGTGTGCGTGCGCACGCGTGCGCGTGCGTGTGCACGTGCACTTGGGTGAGAGGGGAACCAAAATGTGCGCACACGGACTGCTTCCAGCACATCGCCAGCAGCGCTCATCATCGCCAGCTTCTGAAAACACACAAACACCACAATATATCCCGCTGCACACCGCACGATCGGGCGCACCATGAGGCGGAACTTGAGTTTGCCGCTGTCCATCGCCTCCATCTCATACACGTTGATCTGCTTCGGCAGCTGCACCGCAAGCCGGTTCTGTTGGTGGTGGGTGTGTATGTGTGTGCGTATGTGTGTGTATATGTGTGCGTATGTGTATGTGTATGTGTGTGTGTGCATGGGTGAGTTGGGCGAGGCAACACGCCACCGCGCTGGTATGGGTGGTGGTGGGACGCTGGACACCGACGATGAAAGTGTTACATCATCAACGCTACCACTGATACCACCACCATCATCTGGGCAACCACCACCATCCGACGGCGGTACCTTGAAGATGGCAATTTTCTTGACGAGCTCCCGACACGGCACGCGCGACTCTGTGCCGGCGGAGAGGTCCTGCACCACGACGTTGGTCATGTTGCGGCGAAACGCGTACCGCTCCCGGTACAAGCCGTGCACGGTGGAGAAGACGAGGTGGTGCAGCGCAATCGTCCCGTCCTGGCAGCCAACCGCCACGTAGTTCTGGCCAGGCCTTTCGTTCAGTAATGTGTGTGTGTGTGAGTTTGTGTGTGTGTTTGTGTATGTTTGTGAGTTTGTGTGTGTGTGTGTGGTGAATGGGATGAGCGGAAAGTGATGAAAAGCCAACGCGTGGCAATAAGAGAAATTTGATGCACAACATCAAACGTAGACATCACTTGCGCACGCATACAGCAACCGAACGTGACATGCCACACACACACACACACACACACACACACACACACACACACTTGCACGCTGCTGCTGCTGTGTTGTTGCGATTGTTGCTAGCTGTTGTTGTGGTTTCACATTGATGACATTACCGTGCAGCGCAAGACCAGACCCAGCCCTCCTGCTCGCAGATGTCGCCGAGGTGGATGCCGTCGCGCGTGTACAGCCCGGCCTTGCGGTTCGACCCGCCCATCACCAGGTAGTTGCCGTCAGAGAAGTACGACAGCGAGCACGGGTCGTAGTCCAGCACACGCTCCTTCCCAATCTGGTTGTGTGTGTGTGTGTGTGAGTAGTGGGGAAGTGTGTGTGTGTGTGTATGTGTGTATGTGTGTGTGTGTGTGCGTGCGCGCACCCGCGTTTGTGTCGTTGTGAGTGAGAATGAGCATGAGTGTGAGAATTCATTGACTGATACACACAAAAACGTCAACCACGTTCCACAACTTCTTCACCAGCACGGTCACAACTGCGACGACGACCAGTACAAACCTGGCGGCCGCTGAGGAGATAGAAGCTGAGGCGCTGGTTGCAATCGCAGACAGCGAGCGTGTCCGTCTTCTCGTTCTTGCTCGGGTTCCACCTGTACGCACACGCGCAGAATATGGCCATAATCAACGGTGCCAAGAGCAGCCAGATCATTGTGCAAACCAAACACACGACCAGCAGGCAATACCACCACCACCACCATCATCACAACGTACTGGAGGGACCAGACGGGACCGCGGCCCTGGCGGTCAATCAGCACCTTCTCCTCCCCGCGCTGCCGGTGCACAGCGTGCAGAAGGAATTGTGTCATTGTGCGATTGTGTGTATGTGTGTATTTGTGTGGGGGATTGTGTGATTGTGTGTGTGGGGGGGGGGGATTGTGTGTGTGAGGGTAAATGGCTCAAGCATGCAGAGTGTTACGATGAATGGGAGGCATTGTCATGTCGGACATAGCCAACTCATGGTGCTGTGATGTGGCGCTACGACCACGGCGATCGGACCTGGTTGCGGATGCTGACGTTGCCGTTGAAGTGGCCGAGGGCAATGTACTGGCCGTCGTTGGTCCAGCTGCAGCATCAACAGAGGCGGGAAAGGGAGGAGCCATTGTTGTCTCAGTCAGCGCAAGGTCACACTGACCAGATTGGAAGAAACCCATTGCAAACGCGCATGCAAAGCACACACACGCACACACGCACACGCACACACACACACACGCACGCACACACACACACACACACACACAAGTACACACACGGCCCCGTACACCACGGGAAAGTGCATCATACCTGGCTGCGCAGATGCGGGAAGATACACGCGTCTTCTCAACAGTGGTGATGTCCTTGGACCAGAACCCTGGATATGGAGGCAGCGCGGCGCACGAGAGGGCGTGCACATGCTGCGAGTGAGAACAATGTCGTGCACGGCACGCATTTACGCGCAAACCGTGTCTGGCGCACAATGACCACACACACACACATACACTCACACACTCACACACATACACACACACGTGCGCACCAAAGTCGGAGGAGGAGCAGCTGGCGAGAATGTTGTTGAGCGGGTTGAAGGCCAGCGCTTGAATGGTGTCGTTGTGGCTGCGGAAAGAGGAGCAACAGCATGATTCGCAGTGGGTCATGCATGTGTGAAAATAAGACGGAAGCCGGGCAGCATCACCCAACACAACAATCGGGACTCAATTCGACCATACGGTCCACACACACAGACGCCATTCAAGAACCAACCATGGCACCTCCACAATTGCACAGGAAAACCACACACACACACACAACTATACAACCACACACACACACACACACAATCACAGAATCTGGGGCTGCGTCAGCGTACCTGTATTTGAGCTGGCCAGAGAGGGTGCGGCCGTCCCACACAATGACCGTCTTGTCAGCGGCGCCACTGGCAAACAACGTGCCATCGTTGGAGAAGGCAACACAGTACACCACATCCTTGTGGCCCTTGAGGGAGGCAATCACTTGGCCGTCGGCAACCTCGTACACCTAGCGCACGGTATGGAGCACAGCATTCGAGCACAAACGAGGTTCATTCAACCGTGGTGAGTTGGAGCTCCTGACGAACGCGCATTGACAACGCGCATGAACAACGTTCGTGCAATTATCAAAACACAAACACACGAAACGATAGTGCCCTGACACAACTCGTTGTTTCCACCCGTGCCCTCCCTCCTCCTCCTCGTTCATGCCTGGTTGTCTTACCAGAACGCGAGCACCGGCACCGGCGATGAGCTGCGTGCCATCTGGCCGAAATGCCAGAGAGTAGATGCTAAACAAAACAAAACGGGTGTGTGTGTGTGTGTTTGTTGTTGAACCGTGCGTGAGCAGCAACAACAACGATGCGTGTGGGCGCGTGTTGTATGTGTGTGTGTGTGTGTGTGTGTGTGTGTGTGTGTGTGTGTGTGTGTGTCCAAGTGTATCCACATGCATACACACACCCACACACAAACATGCACACACAAACATGCACACACACAAACATATGCACACACACAAACACACTCACTGTCACCCCACTGACTGTTTCACGAACCTCTGGCGTTCGCCTTGTTGGTTGTGGACCGTGTCCACCCACACGGGCATGGAACGCATGCTCGTCCGTCCGCTTGCTCTCCTTCCCTTGTTGTTTTTTGCTCTGCTCTGTTCCGCTGTCTCCTCTATCTCTGTTCTGCGACAACTTCCCACTCGATCCTGCAACCGTTCAAACTGTGCGTTGGCAGACGAAAATTGTGAGGATAATTTGTTTAAGACTTTCGTCAATTTTCATCACCGACCAACGATGATGACGGCTGCCAACAAGAAGCCAACAGCTGCTGCTGTGGCGGCAGTGGCTTGTGTGTCGAGCTTGTGCTTGTGTGTTTGTGTCCCCGTTTGGATCCACAGCACAACGCCAGAGCGACAACCACTGCCGCCTGACATCTCCAGTAGAAGTGTCGGCACAGGCGTCCACATTGAACAGACCGTCGACGCAATCCTGAAGGCCCTCGCTCACCACACCAACGCAACCACCACCAACACCAACACCGACACCAACACGAACTCTGACACGACCGATGCTGCTGATGCTGACCCGAAACAGTTGTCCTCCTGCTCGAGCAAGTACACGCAGACGCTGCCACTTTGTGTCCAACCGCGACTGCTCGTGACTATCTTGAACGCGCGCCCGCAGGCAACGTTCGTGGCCTGGGACAACACGACGCACTTGCGTGCACGGCTGCGGGACGCCGATCCGTCACTGCGCGCCATCCTGGGGGATGCTGCGGCCGTTGAATTTCACACACAAGCCGCGCAAGCCCTGCCAGTACTCTCCCAACGACAGCAGCAGCACAGCAGCCATGTACGACGGGAGGTCCTGGCGCACGTGTTTCAAACCGTGGGCAGTGTGCAGACAACGTGCACCGTCAACTTGGCAGTGTACGTACCAGCTTGCCCGGGATCCAAGCAGCGGCAAGGCGCCCCGCAGGAACAGCAGCACCAACAACACACGTCCAGGTCATACTGGCAGCCTGGCTGGGGCGGCGTTGTGCTGCTACCACAGACGCCTTGCGAAGACCACAGCGCCAGTGATAAGGAAACCGCCGATGCAATGCCCAGCAGCAGCAACGACAGCGCTGGAAAACGGTCGCGGAGATCAACGCTGTCTGCACAGCACGCTCTGCCGCACTTTGTACATTTCTTGAGGAACATCATGGGCGTGTGCCCGCGTGTTCATGTTGATGACAAGGCAGCCCTGCTGCCGCGCGAGATGGGTGCGGCGCGCGGCGTGCTGCTGGAGCGGCTGGTGACCGCAGCGCGCGATTTGCTGCTGAGCTTCTCTGCCCTGTTGGACAGCCTGCCCACACTCGTTGTGGACAAGCGGCTTGCTGCCGTGGCGCAGCAGGCGTGCGATGAACTACACGCCACCCAACTGGCAGCGGAAAGCGGAGACTGGGCTGCTGCTCTCGCACACGCCCGCCAGGCGCACCACCACGCAGGTGACCATGTGCGCATTTGTGTGTGTGCGCATTTGTGTGTGTGCGTGTGTGTGCGTGTGTGTGTGTGTATGTGTGTGTGTGTGTGTGCCTGTTCATGTTTGCGTGTGCTCCTCTTCTTTTCTTCCCTCGCTTGTGAACGAACACCTACCCACCTCACTTCTTGTCTCACTTCGCCCCTTTCACCACATCACACACCACACCACACACGCTGACACACTACACACCACGTGCCACATGCTGTCGCATTGCAGAGGCATCTGCGTACGACCCTGGGCTGCTGGCGTCCTCTTTGTTTCCCGAGGACCAGAAGTATGCGGTGTATGTGCCGCTGTTTGTTCCAACAGGGCTGGCCATTCTCTCATCATGGCGTCGCCTCGCCTCTGCATATCGCACCGTCCGCCGCCGCTAGCATGACGGTGCACTGTACATCGTGACTGGTAGCAGGGACATGAAAGTGGAGTGAAAGCTACTGTAAACAGGTCACGTGAACGTTGTTGATTGATGTGAGAACGCTGAGTCAGGCACGGTGGTGTGTGGGAGAAGCAACAAGTCATGTGTCACAACAACAACAACATCCTTCACGCTGCGCTCTGTAGATAATTTGCGAACAACTTCCATTAAATGGCCATCGTGCTGTGTTGGAGCGGATTCAGAGCACAAGACGACCAGCGACACACAAGGATGGATGCGACAGCGGAAGGTGAGCGGAGGGCGCAAGCGCAAGCGGCACATGTCAACAGGGAAGAAGGGGAATCACAACAAGAACGACAACAACAAGCACTCCTGCAACAACAACAACAACAACAGCAACAGCAGCAACAACAACAACAGCAACAGCAGTCAGAGGACTCAGGGAAAAAGGCATACTACAATGAGAACGAGGCGACATTGACCACCGTGCAGGCGACGTTGGAATCTGCCGTGCTGGACACACATCAAGCACCTGCATCCTCAGCGTCACAAGCAGGCCAGCAGGAAGGTACTACAACACGTGAACCCCACCAGCAATCCACCGTATCTTCCCCTCCACCCACCACAGCTCCCGCAATAGCGACGGATCAGAATCAAGCACAGTCCTCTGTGCCCTCATCATCGACACCACCAACACAACAACAACCGCCCCACCACCAACAGCAGCAGCAACAACAACCAACACAGCAGCCACAGGCACCACAACCGCCGCAGCGGCAACCCACAGAGGCCCACCAGCAACAACAGCAGCGGCAAGAGCAACAGCAAGATCAGGTGGAGGCCGTGCAGCGGGGACAGAACGATCACGAAGGTGGTGACCAAGCATCCAGACTCACGAGCACTGCTCCCAAGTCCTCCGCAGCACCACACGTTCCCGACACAGCCATGACGGCTCCTGTGGTCGCCCAGGCCCAAGCACCAGCGCAAGGGCCACCCACGACCACGAGCAACAGCGACAGCTCTGCAAACCAATCTGCAACTGCTGTCACATCTGCAACGACACAGGCAGCAACCGCAGCGCCAACAACGACTCCACAGCAAGGTGCAACGGCAGCACCAAGCAGCACAGCACCACAAACGCCAGCCACATCTGGGCGCGATCGTGATGCGCAGGACAACAATGACACCAACGACGTGCCTGGCGTACGCAAGGCGTCGGCAGTTGAGACAGCGGAGATGCCGCTCACGTTTGTGGCGGGACGATCAGGGCCAACCACGCCCTCTGCATCTTCGCACGCTATGCACTCCCCTCGCTCTCCACCAAGTACACTTCAGTCGCCAACCAAGGGCAGTGGCGCCTCCGTCGGCAGCGGGCGTGCTGGCGAGTCGTCGTCGTTCACGTTCCACGTGGGCATGACACCGCCCAAGAGCGACCAGGACAACGCCGCTTCCACAGACGATCAGCAGCCTGGTGCCAGCACCGCAGGAGCAGCAACAACGACCACGCGCAGGGCCATGGCGCAGTCGTGTCCTGCGACGCCCGCTGCGTCCAGCGCCAACCTCATGGCGCGACCAGGGATGGTGGCGGCGTCGTCATCACCATCGTCGGCGGCAGACAGCAAGCCCGACAACGCGGGTGACCCGCGCAACGAGAACAAGGACGTGATTGTGTCACGTCGCGGCACGGTTGTCGGCAAGCGGGGGTCCATTGCCGACCTCCGCATGCGGTTCACGCAGCGCGCTGCCACCATCTCCACGTCTGCGCCGGCGACGCCACGCGGCCGCTCCATGATCAACCTTGGCTCGGGCAGCGGCGGTGTTGGTGGTGTTGGTGATGGCAGCAGCAGTGCCCGTCGGTCGACGGTTGTTGCGCCAAAGGGCGTTGTTGGGCGCTTCCGCAAGTTCTTTATGAAGAAGGCGGAGGAAATCAAGGAGAAGACGCTCGCAGACGAGCTGCGTGAGGTGCGCATGTTTGTTTGTTTGTTTGTTTGTGTGTGTGTGTGTGTGTATTTGCTTGCTTGCTTGTTTGTTTGTTTGTTTGTTTGTTTTTTTGTGCTTTTGTTTGTTTGTTTGTTTGTTTGTTTGTTTGTTTGTTTGTTTGTTTGTGTTTTCGTGTTTGTGCATGCACCTGTGCATGTGTATGTGTGTGTGTTGCTGCATACTTGTGACCCCTGTTACCCGCCCGCTTTGTCCTCGCCACCCTCACCTCCGCTTCCAACGCCGACCCCCTGCCTGCATCATGCATCACGCTTGACAGAAAGAGGAGGCCGAGGCCGAGCGCGTCGGCGGGAAGATTGTTGTGTACACAACAAGCGTATCCACCGTCAAGGAAACATACTGGAACTGCCAGCAGCTGCTGAAGATTCTTCACGGGCTCCTTGTGCAGTATGAGGAGCGAGACATCACCCTCAGTCGCGATTATCAGCGCGAACTTCGCGAGCGGCTGCCCGGTGCATCGGTGCCACAGCTCTTTCTCAACGGACACCACATGGGGGTGCGTGGTCGTGTCTTGTTTTTGCGTTGGTTGCTCAGTTGGGTTTTGTTTTGTTCTTGTCACTCTGTTGGTTGGCTATGTGTCTGTGTGTGTGTGTCTGTGTGTCTGTGTGTCTGTGTGTCTGTGTGTCTGTGTGTGTCTGTGTGTGTCAATGTGTGTCTGTGTGCCGTACTACTGCTCGCCTCACAACACCTCCTCACGTCACCCCACTGCCGTTCACCGCAGGGTCTGGAAGTCCTGCATCGTATGAATGAGAACGATGAGCTCCGTGGAAAATTCGCCAAAGTGCCGGTACGTGCATGTGCATGTGCACATGTGTGTGTGTGTGTGTCTGTGTGCATGTGCATATGTATGTATGTGTGTGTCTGTGTGTGTGTTGCTTTCCATCTTCCATGGAGTAACCTTCCCATCTCCAACGATCCGCATCCCGTGTGATCTCACCACCACCATCACCACAGCGCCGGAAGAAGGAGAAGGAGTTCCACTGCGACGTGTGTGCGGACCGCCGCTTTGTGCTGTGCACGTGGTGTGGCGGCGACAAGAAGGTTAGCACACACGAGCAAGCACGTCAACGGTTGTGTGCACGCGTTTGCTTGTGTGTCTGTGTGTGCGCGTGTGTGCGTGTGTGTGTCTGTGTGTGCGCGCGCGTGTGTGTGTGTGTGTGCGCGTGCTCTACAACTACATGCGTTTGCGAAGCAGCGAGTGCCCTTTCCGCTTCCACTTACACCTGTTGCACTCACACCCAACACACACCACGACTACATTGCATTGGCATGGATGGCAGAGCATGATGTCTCGGTTTGGAAAGGAGCTTGTGAAGCTCAAGTGCACGGCGTGCAACGAGCACGGCCTGATGAAGTGCCCCGCGTGTGTCTACGGCGTCGGCTCAGAGTCCAGCGCATAAATCCTGCCACGTGGTGTGTGTTTGTCTGTGTATGTGTGTGTGTGTCTGTGTATGGGTGTGTGTGTTTGTGCTTGTGTGTGTGCGCGTGCGAGAGAGTGTGTGTGTATGTGTGCGCGTATTTGCCTTTTCTCTCCCTGTCCCTGTCTCTGCGTCGTGCTCTCTCCGATGTTGTCGTGTTTCTCGACGTGATGTCACTTTCAGCGGTAGGAGTGAGTGAGTCTGTGTCGAAGGCACATGGCTGTCGCTCTGGTATCTGATGTGTGTGTGTGTGTAGTGTGTGTGGTAATGTACCCGTGTGTATTCCGCCCCACCACCACCACCAATTTCCACTGCCTAGGTGATTTGATTGCTTTGTTCGTTCACTTGCCCGCCCCTTGGCCACTTGCTCTGCATCGGTTTGGTTCTCTTCCCTCCCCCCCCTCCCGGCCTCCACCTCTTGCTTGACCACGCTGGTTTCATTTGTTCGTCTTTTACTGCTATGAGTGCCTGATCCGATCAACGAATGATACACACACACACACGCAACGTCGAATATTCTCGCACATCACACACCACGTGCAGAGTCAGTAAGCACACAATGTGGAAAAGCATTGTTCACAAGTTTGTGTCGTTTTGCGAGACCTTGGGCCGCTTTTCTGTACTTGATGGCCGCGCATCTGGGGAGCTGTCTGTTACGCGCGCCTTCCGCTCGGGTGTCGACTCCACACGGTCGCTGCCTTCGCCTTCCCCTTGTTTGTCGTTCATGCGCGCGTTCTGCACGTATTGCATCAGGTGTGTTTGGGCGGGGGGTGCGTGTGTGCGTGTGTGGGCGTGGGATGTTGTGTGCATGCGTTGTTGCAAAGACAGATCTTCAAAAAACTAAAGGTGGTTACTCACCTTCAACTGGCGGATGATGAGTGATTCTTGCGAGTTGTGCACCACTGTGGTGTGGTGAACACACACAAAACCAACCAAGCAGGCAGGGCGACACGTGTGTGTGTGTGTTTGCGTGCACGGTCCATAGCTGTGAGTCTCAGTAGGAGCAACAAGCAAAACAGGAAAGACGAGTGTGCGATTCCAGCCTTGGGATCAACTAGGGTTCATGATGCCTGTGAGGTTCCAACCTGTGCGCGGGCTTGTATCATACGTTGGCCTCCATGTTGGCATCAGACATTGCGACTGTCCAGCATGATGATCATCTGTTGTGTGAGTGACCATCAGCACACACGCACACGCACCTGCTCAACTCAAGCATCTCTCGATCACTCACTCACTCACTGATACGTACGCACACACACACGCACACATACAAAAGTACGCACACAGGCGTGCGCTCACCAGCGGCTTGTATGGTTTCGTGAACGCCTTTGGGTTCGACGAAGGCAGGTGGTGCGCCATCGCGTTGTTTGTTGCTTGCTTCCTTGTTGCTTGCTTGCTTGCTTGCTTGTTTGCCTCTTGTTCCGCTTGCCTGTCGATTATTGTTTGAAGATATTGGCGAATAGCCAATACTTGCCTTGTTTTCGTGTCCTTGTTGTGTTGGTGGTGTCCGACGCGCGCTCATTTGTCGATTGGCCTGTTGTTGTTGTCCTTGTCCTCACCGCAGCAGAGGAATCCAAGCAGCCGGTGCGTCCGTGAGCGTGTGCCTTTGTGTCTACGGTTGAGCGGTTGCCATTGCATGTCCTTGTGTGTTTATGTGTTTGGGTGTTTGGGTTGTTTGTGGGTGCCATCTAACAGTTCACGCACTCCAAACGCGCTGAAATGTTGGCCACTGCATGGAGTTGAAACAGAATGACACACCATGCATGCGATATGGCACCACCAGCACATCACATCCATCCATGGTTATCTTGGACATCAACTCTCTCTCTCTCTCACGCGCACATACACACACATACACCATGAACCACTTCCTTGTGCTCCTTATGCAGGACAAACGCTGAGCGGCATCGCAGTGTCTTTGCGACCTTTTTTTTTTTTTTTTGGAGCGATTTGTTTATTGTGCCTCCTGCAGCCTTTACCTTCCCTCTTGACTTGTCTGCGACAGTCTTCAATCCCGACACACCGATGGCAGAGCCTCTCGACGTGGAGGAGCACCGTGAGCTGTGTGGCGTGACATGGCCAGAAGACAACCCAGGCGCTCAACGCGCCTACTTCTCACAAGGCTTCAGCTGTGAGCCCGTTCCAGAGGGAAACTGCTTCTTCAAGCAACACGCAAACGGTATCTGGCAATCGTACAATTCAAGTGCTTAACTGTGGTGCAGCATGTTCTCCATAAACCCTGTGTGTTCTCTGTGTGTGTGTGTGTGTGTGTCGATGTGTGTCGATGCCTGTGTGCCTGTGTGTGTGTGTGTGTGTCTGTGTCTGTGTGTGTGTGTCTGTGTGTGTGTCTGTGTGTGTGTGTGTTTGTCTGTTGGTCCCTTTACCCATTTGTTTGCCTGCCTTTCTGCCTGCCTCTCTGCCTCTGCCTCTCTGCCTGCCTCTCTGTCTGTCTGTCTCTGTGTGTGCTTGTTTGCCTGTGCACGACTTTGTAGTCGATGCCCCCGGCTTCTTGTAGCATGTGCTCTTATTAGTCGACCACCCTGTGCCCTCATGACAGCCCACAAACATACCTGCTGTGGTCTGCACATGCGTGTGTCGACGTGTAGGGCCATGCGGGTTGCTGGCGGGTGTCCAGGCGCTGTTGCTACAGGAGCTGCTGTGGCCGTCGGACGGCTCGCCCTCCATCGCCATTGCCGTGGCCACACCAGATGACGTTCGACAGGCGCTCGTCCGCGCACTCGCCGCACCGCTGCTTCAGGCAAAGCCAACCCCGCAGCAGCCAACAAAGCTGGTGGTGCGGTCCCTTGAGCCGGCGCCACCCTCCGATGCGCCCGCCACGTGCTTGGCAGACGCGTTTTACCAGCAGCGCCGACCGGTTGTTCTGTCAATTGACGACGCAGACAAGCTGCGCGCAGCCATTGCCGCGCGCATGGGCGAGTTCACCGACGTGGGCGGGGTTGTGCAGTTTATGTACTCGCTGCTGCTCACGTGTGGCCTAGAGCGCGTGCGCCAGTCCATGTCCGGCATCACGTCGCTCGTGTACGCCGACAGCACGTGCGACCAGATTTTGGTCAACCTCATCCTCACAGGCGTCCCAAAGGAGGAGGTGTGTGTGTGTGTGTGTGTGCGTTTGGGGTGTACTTGTGTGTGTGTGTGTGTGTGTGTTTGTGTGTGTGTGTGTGTGTGTTGGCGGCGTGTTGAGCTCATGGACATCATCATCGAACTCACCAATATCATCATTACGATAATGATGATCATCATCATTTGCTGTCATTCACCACCATCTCCATCAGATTGATGAAGACTCGTGGGCAAGTTGGGACGGCATGCCACGTGTTGGCTTCCTCACATCTGAAGAAGCGTTTGTCCCCGCACAGCGCTTCCTCAACCCGCTCTACCCAGTCTGGGTTGCTCACGGTGAGGACAGTGAGGCATGCAATGTGCACTGTGTGCTTATTGAGTTGGTGTTGTGCGTGCGTGTGTGTGTGTGTGCGTGCGCCTGTGTGTGTGGGCCTGTGCGTGTGCGTGTGTCTGTGTCTGTGTCCGTGTGTGTGTCTGTGTCTGTGTGTGCGTGTGATTGGTTGTGCTTGTACATTCTCGTGAACCTCGTCTTCGTTCAAAGTGATTTCTTCCATGCGACATCTGCCACGGTCAGCTCACACACACACACACACACACACACACACACACACACACACTCTCTCTCTCTCTCTCTCTCTCTCTCTCTCTCTCTCTCTCTCTCTCTCTCTCTCTCTCTCTCTCTCTCGCACACACACGTACTCGTACATGCTTGCGTGTTCGTGTCAGCTGGCAACCACTACACGGTTGTGTTCTGTGCAGACGAATCGCTGCTGCAGGTTGTGCCGCCGCCACAGCCGCTCGACCTTGAGGGGCTGGCGCAGGCAGCAGCACTGCAGGACCCGCTCCCTCCCGCCATCCCGGGACCAGTGGCACAACCACAACAACAACCACAACAACAACAACAACAACAGCAGCAGCAGCAGCAGCAGCAACAACAACAACAGGATAGGTTTCAGAATATGACCCACGCGCTGGACTCGCTTCCAAACGCAACCTTTCCTGTGCGAACAACAATGCCTGGTGCGCAGGGCCCCAGCACAGCCATGAACACTGCCGCGGATACACCTGTGCCACAGCCAATCACACAGGCGCCGCCCTCGCTGCTACCATCAACAGCCCAGGCCACCACCACTGCCACGGTCGCCACCACTCCGGTTGCTCCTGCAACAGCGGCAGCGGACGATCGCAGACACAATGCTGTGACTGGGACTGCTGGCGGTGCACACGCTATTGATGATGATGACGACGATGATCACGGCGATGATGACGATGAAGAGGATGATGAGTTGAAGGCTGCCCTTGCACTCTCTCCTGCAGACCCCGAGAGCAGCTGACATTGTCCACCGCCAGCACGGCAGTCTTGATCTGCAGAAGCGCTCCGAAAGTGAGCCTGTGTGTCATTGGTTGGACATTTTCTGCATGTGTATTTGTGTGTGTGCAGTGTGTTCTTGTGTGTGTGTGTGTGTGTTCTTGTGTGTGTGCATGTGTGTGTGCATTGTGTTCTTGTACGTGTGTGTGTGTGTCATCTGTTGTTTGTGTTGTGCCTGGGTTCAAGATAGCGGATGACGATCGTCAAAGCATCGTGTCATCATCATTTCACATCATGTCACGTCATGCCATACATGCTGCTGCTCGTTGCCATCTCCCCCCCCCCCGGGCGTCTCGCTTTCCCATCATTCTCTGCTGTCGCGCGCGGCATTTTGCTGTTTCCGTTGTTCAGAGCGACGGTCCGACCAAGACCCTGCGAGCGATGGAGACGAAACGAAGCGCCACTGTCCCAGAGGTTCGTGCATGCGATGCTGTTGTGTTTTGTGTGTGTGTGCGTGCGTTTTGTGTGTGTGTATGTGTATGTGTGTGTGTGTGCATCGTGGCAGGCATGAGTACATGTTGCGGGGTTGTGTGAGGTGATTTCTATTGTCTGTGAATCTCTCCCTCACACCCAGCCTCGCTCTATTGTCTCTTGTTCTTTTCCGCTCAATGTCTCACATTCCGTTCCTTGGACACAGGTTATGACACGGCAACACCGACGCTCGCCACTCAAACTTCAAACCTCTCCTTGCAAGACGTGCGAAACAGCTACAATCGCGTCCACGTGCACCTTGACACAATTGCGCATGTGTTCCTGCAGTCGAGCTTGTCTGCACCTGCGTGAGCCGCATCCTGATTCAAATCCGCACACTCACTCACTCGCTCCCCTTCTCTCCCCGACTGGCTCACTCGCACACAACCACACACACACACACACACACACACACACACACACACACACATACACACACAAACAAACACGCAGCCGACCATGGATGAGCAGCAAGCACTGGAGCTGGCGCTGGCGGCCTCACTGCAAGACAGTCCCGGTGTGTCGAGCCCCTCCTCTTCGTCCACTGACGGCAGGCACAACCCCGTCGTCACCACCAACCCAGGCTGCGCCACCACCGCCGCCGCCGCAACATTGACAACAGGAGCAGCTGCAGCCACCGGCTTGGCCAGGATGATGTCGCAAGGTGCGCCACCCAACGCGTTCACGTTCGACAACACCGCCCAGAACGTCAACGAACACATCAACAACAGCAGCAGCAGCCACAACGATAGCCACGGCAGTATCAACGACGCCAGCACGACAGCTGCTGCAAACAACAGCAGCACGAACACTTTCACCGACAGCGACAACGGCACAAACGCGTTTACCGACAGCGACAACGGGAGCAATTCCGGACCGCTCGCGCTTCCCCCCAACTTTGACTTTGGGCGAGATGGTGATGACTGGAACGTGCACCCGCTGTATGACAACGCGAGCGACGATGACGAGGCAATGCGACAGGCCATGGCAGCGTCTATGGCGACATACCAGCAGGAGCAGGCGAGCCAGCCCGTGGGTGCACAGCCCGTTGCATACACCATGCACCACTGCAACGGCCTCAACCGCACAGGTACGGGCGAGCACGTGTGCTTCAGTGTGTGTGTGTGTGTGTGTGTGTGTGTGTGTGTTCTTCAGTGTGTGTGCTTCAGTGTGTGTGTCTGTCTGTCTGTCAATGTGTGTGTGTGTGTGTGTGCGTGCGCGCGCTTGTGGTTTGTGTGTGTCCACCAACCAAGCAAGTGGTGGTCTTCACCTCCATTAACCTTACACCTGATCGTCATCACCACCACCATCATGATCCACTATTGACCACCTTGCATCAGATCCCGCGAACAGCGTGCGCGTGTCGACGTTTGTTCTGTATCCGCTTGGCGGCACCACCTCCGATCCAGACAACCCGCTCGAGCAAGAGAACCGCAAACGCCGCATCAAGGTACGTGTGTGTGTGTGTGTGTGTGTTTCTGTTTGTGTGTGATTGTCTGATTGTGCGATTGTGCATGCGAATACAACCCACACACAGTTGCACGTCAACGCACGCATACACGCCCGCCTTCCCTCGACACGTTGCCCCTCCCTTCCCAACAATTGGCCATCTGGCCTGTGCTCATCCCCCACATGTCACATTTCCACAACGCTGTCACTGCCCCTGCCGCTGCTGCTGCGACCAACAACGACCACGACTGCAGGAGGTGATAACCACCCGCACGAATTCGCAGACGGGCAAGGCCGAGTACATGGTTGTGTGTCACCCTGATGGGTGCATGGAGGACGGGACCAAACGTCCACCGCCTGGGGAGAAGTGGCGCTGTCGCGACTGCCACCTGAAGCGCCCGCCAGTCTACTCTGCGTACAACGACCCGGTACGAGCTGTGCTGTGTGTGTTTTCACTTGTATGAGCGCGCGCGCGTGTGTGTGCGTGTGTGGTTATGTGCCTGCGTGTCTCTGTGTTCGTCTTTGCCCGTCTCGCATGGCTCATGTCACTTGTGCTACTGTTCACCACACCTCCTCTGTTCTCTAAAATGCTTCTGCAACACAGGAGGCAGAGTTCTGCAAGGAGTGTGCACAACACGTGTCCGTGTGCGGGTTTTGCCACTGGGTTGCGGAGGATGAAGTGTCTGCCGCCGAATTGAGGGATTGGCGCAGGAACAACAAACCGCCCATCTTGGATGTGCTCGCCCGTCGCTTCCCCAGCGTACGTGCCGACGTGTGTGTGTGTGTGTGTGTGTGTGTGTGTGTGTGTGTGTGTGTGTGTGTGTGTGCGTGCGCGTGTTTGTCTGTGTGTGTGTGTGTGCGCGCGTGTTTGTGTGTGTTGTGTTTGTGCGCGTGCGCGTGTTTGTCTGTGTGTTTGTCTGTGTGTCTGCCTGTGTGTGTGTGTGTGTGTGCCTCTCTCTCTCTCTGTGTATGTGTGTTATCCCCTTGAAAGTACAACATCTTCCCTCGCCTTCTTTCCCTCCCTGCACGACGAATACTGCGGCTTTTCTCGTGCCCATGCTGCTTCTTGCTCCACCTCACTTGATGTGTTCCCCATTCTGCATTGATGCCAGGCGGAGGTGGACTTTCAAGGACCATCGCCAGCCCTCTTTGCATGACACGACGATCAGTGCTCCTGCGATGATCACGGCTCGTGTGGACACATCGCGCGCTGCTGCGATTATCAATCGCTTGGCTTCTCGTTATTTCATATCAACCTCCACCGTGTTGTTACACACATGAAGCAGCCTCTCTCTCTCTCACACACACACACACACTCTCTCTCTCTCTCTCTCTCTGTCTCTCACGCACGCACGCACGCGCGCGTCGAGCAACTCCATATGCAAGCCTCACCTTCTCTCATGTTCTCTTGCTCCCACATTTTGTTCCATCGGAAGGAAGGGAGTTTTATGGTTCAGCTATGTCTTGACAACGTGCCAGGGGCGAAACAGCCGTCTCAAGTAAATGAAACCAGACACACACACACACACACACACACACACACACACACACACACACACACACACACACACACACACACACACACACACTGAGGGAATGCGAGGGTTGGGGCACGTGTGTGCCACAACCATTTATCAACAACAACAACACAACGTCGCCAACGCTCTCGCCACAACCCACCGCCACCACCTACGCAGTACACACCTACTCTGTGCGCTGCACAAGCGGTTGGTGTTCGGATGTGCCGGCGCCGTACCGCAATGCGATGGCAGTGCCAACGGCACGTGCCTCGAGAGAGCTCAGCAGCCAGTACAGGAACGGGCAGAGCAGAAACGGGAACAGGTGCACCCTGGATGAGCCCAGAGCAGCGAGCGCAGTGCCAAACCCGACTACGGGTATGACCAGCAGCTGTGCAACCACGTACGGCTTGCGCACGGAATCGTAAGGATCAAACTTCAGCACAAGCTCTTCTTCCCGCTGCAACCCTTCCTCCTCCTCTTGCTGTCGCTGTTGTTGTGCTGCTGTTGTTGCTGTTGAAGCTGCTTGTGGCGTTGTTGGCGGTCCAGGCAACGACGAAGAAGACATTGGTCTTGCTGTTGTTGCTGTTGCTGTTGTTGCTGTTGCTGTTGGAAAGCCAGGCCTGCTGTGGCCGCTGCCGCTGCTCGTGCTTGCAGAGAGAAGTGTGGAGGACGAGGAGGTGTGGGCGGAGGGGGTGCGCGTGGCAACAGAAGCGCTTGCGGCGACCGCTCGCGAGTGGAGGAAGCGGGCCAATCCCCACAGGAGGAGCTGGAACAGACCGGTGGTGGCGACGGCGCAGCTCGCCCAGATGACGGCAGACCGGTCCGGCCAGAAGTTGACGAGGATGCTGAAGAAGAGAGGAAGCACGGCCACTAGCACAAGCTGCTGCGTGTTGACGAGACGCAGCAAGAGCGGCACGCACTGGAAGCGTTCGACAATGTTGTGGTGGTTGATCCACAGCATGCCGATGACGCCAAAGGAGATGAGGTAGGCACCCAAGTCCGAGCTGGCATCCGAGAGCGCTTCCGTGAACGAGGGGAAGGGAACTTGGTCTGGCGTTGGCACTTTGATCTCCAGGAACTGGAAGGTGGCAGCGATGGCAAACACGCCATCGGAGAACGCTTCAAGGCGATTGCGGCGAACGTCAGCGTAGCCGGCAAGGCGAAGGAAGTGACGCTTGCGCAGCGTCTTGCCGGGCTTGTACGGGTTTGCAAAGAGGCGCGGGTGGCGCCGCACGTGCCAGCGGTACACAATTACGTCGAAGATGGTCTTGACGAGAACAACGACCCAGCCGACGGCAATGTAGTCTTCGTTAACAAGACGCAGGATCTGCACAGCGGCGAGGGCCAGACCAAGGACAACAACGTGCGTTGCATCCTCAATCATGCACAGCTTCCACGCCATTCGACGCGCAGGACTCTCCCATGCGGAGGGCCGAGACAGCATCCTGGTGACGTGGCACGATTGTGTCGTGATTGTGTCGTGTGGTTGTGTGGTCCATTGATCGTGCAGATGAGTGTGGCAGTGGAGGGGGGGGGGTACAAAATATAGTGTGTTGTGGGTGGTGAGCGCATGTTTGGATCGTGGTTCTCCGACGAGTTGGAGGGGTATAAACAAGCGCAACGTAGGGGATGGTACAGTGTATGCAAGGTAGTGAGTGGTGCTCTGTGTGTGTGTGTGTGTGTGTGTGTGTGTGTGCAAGGCAGTGGGTGGTGATGGGCGAGCATATGGGACAGCCAATGCAGCGTGACGTGGGATGGGCAGGCCCGTGCCAATCATAGGGTGTGTCAAGCTGTACCTGAGCAGGGCGAATGCAAGCGCTGTTGACACCAGGATGGACATGAACAACGACGTTGCTCTCCAGTTCAGGATGTAGTCTTGCGCAAAGACATATGAGATTGGGTAGAAGCTCAGCGACAGCAGGAACAGCAGGTTGCATAGCTATAGGTGGTTGAGTGGCGCACGGCATCACCATTCGCGAGGCGTGAGGAGGCTCAAAGGCAATAGAGAAGGTGCAACAGTGTGTGTGTGTGTGTGTATGTATGTGTGCGTGTGTGTGTATGTATGTGTGTGTAGAGGATGGAGGCGAGATGCAGGCAGTTGCAGTGTGAAGTGTGGGTGGTACTTGTGTGCTGGGTGTTTTGTGTTGGCGCTTCGCATGGCTTCCGTTCAGTTGGCAATGCTTCACGTTGATGCACTCACCATGGTCCAGAAGGTAACGTGTTCCACTTGACGCATGAGAGCGGAGTGGTAACCCCACCAGTATGCGACCATCTGATAATGGGAACCACGTGGATGCATGCGAGGGCGCATGAGTGCATGAGTGCATGAGTGCATAAGGACAGACGAGTGGGAGTGGGTCAACCTCTGGCAACGGCGCAAGCCCGCACAAGAAGGGGCACAACGTACAATGCGCACACGTGCACGCATCGATTTACCCACTCACTTACGCGCACGCGCACGCGCGCACAGTCCCCCTCACACAAAAGCTCTCAACCGCACGCCCTAACCTTCACACACACACACACACACGCACACACACACACACACACTCTCTCTCTCTACTGACGTTGAACGATGCGACGAACCACGCAATCTGCATGTGTAACAAGAGGAGGATACAGGTGTGATCCGTGAGTTGAAAGGATGGCAGCGTGCGCAAGCAAAGACGGCCAGAAATGCGGCACACCATCATCACAGACAAACAAACGCACAACACAGCACGCACAAGCACATGCAGGCACACGCACACCACTGCACCTGCAACAAGTGTGTATACCTGCTTGCCTTTACCATTGAGTACTTGGAAGATGTAGTCTTTCTCCTCCTCTTCCTCCGTGAGGGATGCCAGTGGAATGGCCATGACGGTGGCGACGATGGCAATCACAGCATCGCTGCCAGGGCACGCACAGCAACCCGTCGAATGTGAGGAACTGAAAGACGGGCGCCATGAATGACACACGCACCACACAACACATGCACACGCTCAACACACACAGGGCCCGCACACACACAACACACACACACACACACACACACACACACACACACACACACACACACACACACACACACACACACACCACAGGCGGACCGGACCTGTACATTTCCAGGCGCTCAGTCTCTCCACCTGCGCCGGCATGGTGGTCGTGGTGGTGCTCGTTGCCATGACTCTGTGGGCCACCACCTTGCTGCTCCAACTGCATCTGTGGTGGGTGCTGCTGCTGCTGCTGCTGCTGCATTGCACTCACATACTGTGGTGGTGGGTGCTTGTTGTCCTCCATCGACTCTCGTGGTGTTGTTGTGCGATGTGGTGGTTGATGAGTCATCATCCGCTCCTGGCTACAAGACGAAGGCAACGATGGTGAGCGTGGGGGATGCATTTGAGGCTTTGCAGCAGGAGCTGCGCGACTTGGTGGTGCCTTCGAGCGTGCCAGTGTTGCACAGGCCGCCAAGCGCGATTGAGTTCTTGCGGGAGTACGTATCTGCGAACCGGCCGTGCGTGATCAAGGGCCTGGCGTCAGGCTGGCGGTGCACGAGGCACTGGTCCAAGGCATATTTAGAGGAGAAGGTCGGAGATGTGGAAGTGTCGGTGGAGGTGACGCCAAACGGACGCGCGGATGCGATTGTGGATGATGAGCGCCTTGGGCGCGTGTTTGCTCTGCCGCACACGGAGCGCATGCCCTTCCGGGAGTATCTGAGATCACAGGAGCCTGTCCCAGGCGCCGTCTCCTACGTCTCCCATCAGAATTCCAGGTGCGAGCATGTTGTGTGTGTGTGTTGTGTGTATGTGTGTGTGTGTTGTGTGAGTGTTGTGTGTGTGTGTGAGTGTTGTGTGTGTGTGAGTGTTGTGTGTGTGTGTGTGTGTGTTGTGTGTATAAGTGTGTGCTGAGTGTGCGTGTGCATCAATGTTGTTTGCACGTGTGTGAATCAAGCTCTTCATGTGGTTTCGTGGCACATGTGCACATACCGCCATGTGTGTCTCACCCTCAACCCTTTCTTGCCGTTGCTTCTGCGTGTGGGCTCTCTGCAGTATGACAGACGAAGACGAGTTTGGGGGCGTGCTGATGGAGGATGTGGACACGACAACGTTGGACTTTGCACAACAGGCATTCGGCTGCAAGCCAGATGCCGTAAACTTCTGGTTGGTGTCTGGTTGTACTTTTGTGTTTGTAGAGTGTGCGCGTGTTGGTGTGTTGGTGTGTCTGTGTGTGTATGTATGTATGCGTATGTGTCTGTGTGTGTGTGTGTGTGTACATGCATGTGTACACATGCTTTTGCGTAGCTAACCTCCAGAGAGTCAAGCACCAAGAGCTCGTGATGCATGCCCAAAGCTTTCGTAACCGCACCTTACTTGCAAGCCACTCCGCTTGCTCTGGTGCCCCTGACACACTCCCCACTCTCCTCCTGTGCGCGTGTGTACTGCGTTGTTTCCAGGATGGGCCCTACCGAAGCGCTCACGTCGCTGCACAAGGTGTGTTCAAGGGTAGGCGCTGGTCTTGTGCTTGTGCGAGTGTTTGCTGATTCGGCTGTCAGGTTGATGAAGTGTGTCTCCTCTTTGTCTTGTCAGGAGCGTGCACGCATTAACTAACAAGCACACACACACACACACACACACACACACACACACGTATTCGCTTACGCAAGCGTGTTACGAACTCACAGTCCCTCATCTTCCCCCCCCACACACACACACACACACATACACTCACACACGCACTCACACACGTGCGCACCCACTCGTTCCCCCTAGGACCACTATGAGAACATGTATGCGGTCATCTCTGGGACCAAGCGGTTCACGCTGTATCATCCGTCGGCTGTGCCGTACTTGTATGAGACACCGTGCAAGTCTGCACGGTGGGTCCCGCGCGCACGCAGCAGCGATGTTGGTGGCGACGGCGCCGCACGAACGCGTGATGGTGATGGTGCTGAAGACGGTGGTGATACCGGGCACGAGGACACCAGCGACAGCGACAGCGGCAGCGGCAGCCGTAAAGGCGGTGCCAACAAAGACAAAACCAGTAGCAGGAACGGCCACAGCCAGGGCAGACACAGCAGCAACAGTAACGAGAACGGAGACGACGGCCACGGCAGTGCTGCTGGGTTTGAGCTTGTGCTGTTTGAGACAGAGGACGAGCACGCGGTGGAGCGGCCGTGGATTGCAGCGGATCCCAACAACCCGGACTACAGGCAACATCCACTCTTCCGCAGCGCGACGCCACTTGTGGTGGAGGTGGAGGCGGGCGATGTGCTGTACCTGCCGGCCATGTGGTTTCACCAGGTGGAGCAGCTGGGCGCCGCGCACACGTGCAACCAGTGCATCGCAGTGAACTTTTGGTACGACATGCAGTTTGATGTCAGGTACTGCTACTTCAGCTTTGTTGACGCGCTGGCGCCGCTCATCCAGAAGGAAGCGGCCACGGGCGCGCTCGCGGAGCAGGATGCAGGCGAGGAAGGCGGAAGGGACACCAAACACCAACGTCATGAGGAGGAGGAGGAGGAGGAGGAGGAGGAGGAGGAGGAGGGAGAGTCATGACAGGGTCAAAGAGAGAGAGAGAGAGAGAGAGAGAGAGAGAGAGAGAGAGAGTGAGAGAGAGAGAGAGAGACAGAGAGAGAGAGAGAGAGAGAGAAGGTGGAAGGAAGAAAGGTTGACAGGCTGGTTGTTGGTGATTTGTGCAAGATATCAATTAAATTTCTAAACGGGTGACACCTCAAGCAGCAGATGTTGCTTCTTCAGCTTTGCTCTCCAATCTCTGCTTGCTCTTGCAATCACTGCCGCTTCCAACACTTGAGCACCACCACCATGCCCGATGAGAATGAGACTGAGGCGAAGACATGGCACACGATTGGCAGCAGCTTGTTTGTGCTGCTAGCCGCCTCCATCATCGAGTTTGCTTCCGCCGCAGACGAGTGAGTGTGGGCTGGATGTGCGGGTGTGTGAGTGTGGATGAAGGGGTGTGTGTGTGTGTGTGTGTGTGTGTGTGTATTCGTGATTGCCAATCACGCAGACACACACCGCCGTTACATGAGCTGTCACTCGCACACTCACACACACACACTCACACACAATGCACACACTCACTCACACGCTGACTCACGCACATTCACATGCTCCCCTAACATAGCTGTAATGAAGCGAAGGTGTGCGATGACGAATACTACGCATGGGCCATTGCGTGTGGTGTCATTTCCGCCACCATTTGCTTCGTACGCCTCGGCTTCCTGTACCAGAAATGCCCCGTCAACTCCAAGGTCGGTGGCGTGGTGTGTATGTGAATGTGTATGTGTATGTGTATGTGTATGTGTATGTGTATGTGTATGTGTATGTGTGTATGTGTATGTGTATGTGTGTGTATGTGTGTGTATGTGTGTGTGCATGTGCCTGCTACACTGCCGCCGCCATGCTACATCCGCTGGTTGTTGCTGGTTGTGGATTGCTCACACTTCATTCCCTTTCCTCCTTGTGTTATTCCCTCCGCTTGCTGCATGTAGCTGGACGTGATTCTGGCCATTGTCTTGCTGGTGATGTGGGCGTTTGCGGCAGCCTTCAACACCAGCACCAGTGGACCCTTCTCAGCCACCAAGAACGCATACTTTGCCACATGGTGCGTGAACGTGTTTGCACGTGGCTGAGTGTGTGTGTGTGTGCGTGTGTGTGTGGTGGGAGAGTGCGTGTGAGTGTGGGTTTCAGTGCATATGTTTGTGCATGCGTATGTGCTTTTGGGTGGTGTCTTGGGTGGTCCACGTATGAGGAATGCTCGCTTGCTCACTTACTCACTCGCTCACTCGCACACTTGTTCACCTCCATGGCCAACAGGATCGCGTTTGTCGCTGCGGCCATGTACACGTCACTGGCGTTGCCCATGGCATACCAGGCACTGCGCACAAGGATTGCCACTGTGCACACGGGCCTGCTCCTCGTCCTCTTTGCATCCCTTGTTGAAATGGTGCGTGCATGGTGTGTGCGTGTGTCTGTCTGTTTGTGTGTGTGTCTGTGTGTGTGTGTGTGTCTGTGTGTCTGTGTGTGTGTCTGTGTGTGTGTCTGTGTGCATCTATGTGTCTGTGTCTGTGTGTGTCTCGATGTGTGTGTATGTTGACTTCTGGCTACCGCACTGCAAAGCAAACACGCCACTCACAAGCGCCTCCCTTGAACTGCGTGCGTGGGGTCGTGTCACGTGCAGTCGGTTGCGGGGGATGTGTGCGACCACGAGGATCGCTGCGAGGGTAGGGATGCCTTTGCAGTGGCCGTGGGCGCAGTTGCTGCCACCACCTGCTTCATTCAGGTGTGCATCTATATATGTGTGTGTGTGTGTGTGTGTGTGTGCATCTGTGTGTGTGTGTGTGTGCTTGCTGGCGTTTTCTTGCCTGCTTGTATGAATGTGTGTGCACGTGCATGCGACAATCATCGATTACTCAAACGCACTGCAAACTCACACTGCTCACATCTTCACGCACGATTGAACACACGTTCACCGCCACCAGCTGCTGCTGTTCCGCTTTGCACCTTCCATCGGCGAGGTGTGTGTGTGTGCGTGCACGCGCGGTACTCGACCTTCTTGTAGCGCATGTGCTTGGCGTTTGTGCGCCCTGCCGCTCATCGCGGTCTCCCCCCCCCCCTTTCGTGTTTCTTGGTGAATGTGCAGCCCATGCTGAAGATTGTAGCTGTCTTCCTGGTTGCCTGGTGGTCTGCTGGTGCTGCCGTCAACACCAGCGCCAAAGGCCCTTTCAACTCGAGCTGTGGTGGTTCACGCGGCGCAGCAAACGGTGTGTGTGTGTGTGTGTGTGTGTGTGTGTGTGTGCGTGTGTGTGTGTGTGTGTGTGTGTGTGTGTGTGTGTGTGTGTGTGTGTGTGTGTGTGTGTGTGCGTGTGTGTTTGTTTGTGCGTGTGCGTGTGTGTGTTTATTTTGTGCGTTGAGATGCGTATGTGTGCACAACTATGTCTGTGAATGTTTCTACTGTTGTGTCGACATGCGCGCGTACTGGCGCACGCATGATCCACCACCAACTACTGAATTGACATGACATGACACGTGTGCAGGCTCATGTGTACATCCAGAGACCAGAGATGCGAAGCAAAGGACCGAGTTCTGTTGTGCACGGCATACTTACTGCCTCACGATGTGTAGGACGTTCAGATTCCCAAGATCCTGGAGTTGTTTGGTCTCGGCATTGGTGAGAGGAAACCGGTTGAAGCGGATGGTCTTGATGACCTTCACACATGTTCTTGAGCACGCGTGAAACAGGTGCTTGCGATCATCAGCCGTCATCTGCCCTTGCTTGCAACGCTGCAGCAGTGGACTGTGCCTGACGATGACCCGGTTGTTAGTGCAAGCGTACTCCCAGAACACCTTCATTTTGTAGCGTGCATTGGCAGTACAGCGCAAGGAGGTAAGATGATGTGATTGGTGTGCGTTGACATGGGTGTATAGGCGGTGCACGTTACACGTGCAACAGGAGGGCGGCCCGATCCCTGTCTTTATCTTTGTGCGTGATTCTCCATTGTCTACATCATGTCTCCACGCTCTTGACACACACACACACATACATACATACATACATACATACAGCGCGCACGCCCTCCCTCGCCAAGCAGACGACCAGGTGGCTATCAGGCGTTTAACTGCACCTTTCGTGTGACGTCGGCGTCGTGTAAGAAGTCGCAGGTGAACAGGCTAGAGTAGGATGGCACGTCAGGGGCGTGCGCGTCCTCCATCCAAGCGCGGAACGGTTCGGGGATGGCAAACGCCGCTTCAAAGGCGGCGAGCGCGCGCATGAGCAAAGTGCTGCCAGTTCTTCCCGTCGATACTGCGAGCACATGCTGCTGTGTGCATGCGTGTGTATTTGCGATGGCACTCGACGCCCTGCCGCCGCTCGCCTCGCCCGTGACCAGTGCACACATCATCATTACTATCACTAGCAGTGGGGTGAGCGTACCACCACCGCCGCCGCCAGCGGCAGTCGTTCCGGCCTTAACCATGGTGTTGAAACGGCAGGGAGGTGCGTGTAAAGCAAGGCCAGCAAGGCAAGCACCGGTGTGTTTGCGATCCTCGCCAGTCGCCTGCGCTCGTGAATGTTTTCGTACGAGGAAAAACAAAGGGGTGGAAGAGGTGGGTGGTGTTGAAAAATGCGACTGAATTCGTGACTGAATTAAGTATACATCATTTTGGATGACTCATCAATCACCATCACCACCAGCCAGATACAAGCAATCCAAGCTCCATCAGTCTCGCGCAGCTTATGTCAAGCAAGTCCTCCCCTCCCCCTTGCTGCCACAACATCCTGTACTTGCTCGACATCCCTGCAGCCCTTCTTCCCCAACAAGACCATGATCGGGGTGGCCATTGGCTTTGGCGTCGCATGCCTGGTGTACGCGGGCGTGAGGTATCAGCGACGCCGGCAACTTCGCAAGGCGATGCGACGACAGCAACGACAACAGCAGCAACAAGCACGCCGCCCCCACCCAGCAGCGGCGCCGGCAGCAACGATAATCGCACGCAGACGAACACATGCAGCAAGCCACGCTCACATGCAAGACGCAGACGACCCACGCCAACGCGCTGCTCACCACCACCAGCACCACCACCACAGGCGACACCGGCACCGGTCCCACCATCGACCGCGACACCCTGACCACCAAGTCTTGATCCCAACAACAACAGCAACCATTGCGACAGACCACCTTCCGTCGTACGAAGAGCTCGAGAACCAGCCGCCTTCGTACGAAGATGCCGTCGCCTCCTCAACTGCACCGCCGCCGCCGGCAGCAGAAGCGCAGCGCACCCTGCCCCAAGCACCGCCAAGCTACACCCGGCCTTCCACCGTGTCCATCTAACTGATCGTCTCACGCGGCTGCTGCTCCTGGCATGAAAGCCCCCAGCGTGCACAGCGTGCGTTCGTGTTCGCCTAAGAGCGTCTTATCTGAAGAGCGTGTTATCTCGAAGATGTGTTCATTTGCGGTGCCCCCTCCCCCCTCATCTCATCGCTTGCTGTGTTCCCGTTTGTCATCAGCCACCACACCTTATTTGTTCTCATGCACGTATGCCTGTCGCTCTGCTGTTCGTGCCCCACGTTCTTGTGCCACGCATAAGCCACCACGCTCGAGGCTCCGTCCGTCTACCTGTTGCTTCGCCAGTGCGATTGTAATGCACCTAACCAACCAAATAAACAAGCACGTGTCCCTACAACCTGAGAAGCATCGCGCGCAGTGCTACGCCTCTGATGTTGTCGTGTACCAGGCACCACTGGTGTCAGCATCATCATCATCTTCGTCATCATCGTGGAGAAGAACATGCTGTTGTTGTTGTTGTTGTTGTTGTTGTTGTTGTTGTTGTTGTTGTTGTTGTTGTTGTTGTTGTTGTTGTTGTTGTTGTTGTTGTTGTTGTTGTTGTGGGAGGAGTGCCTCTGTGACGCTGTGGAACTGCTGACTCTCCCGCTGGCTCGTGTGCGTGTGCGTGTACATCTCATCCAGATCGACCACGACGGCCTCGGTGGTCACCGTCTCCTGGCCCGACATTGCAGCTGCGTGCTCCAGCATTGCCTGCAAAGATGACAACGAAGGAGGAGGAGAAGAAGAAGAACAAGAGGAAGTAGTCGCAGTGACATGATAAGCGTACGCCCACAAACAACCACAACCACATCCAATCTACACACACACACACACACACATTGTGCGTGTGCAGCTGACGTACGAGAACGCTGTGTCGGAGGGAGCGGGGAAAGTGATCCCAGGCCATACGGCCGCTGAGCCATATCCGATCAAACGCGCGCGCATCTGCCCAGTACGGTTTGAACAACCGGCGATGGCCCGTGCACCTGCACACGCAAAGCCGCTCACATTTGGCACGGGCGCGGTGTTGTGTGAGAGTGTGTGTGAGTGAGTATGTGTGAGTATGTGTGAATATGCGAGTGTGTGTAAATATGCGGGTGTGTGTGTGAATATGTGAGTGTGTGTGCAAATGTGAATGTGTGTGTTGGAGGGGATCAATTCATAAGTCCCACTCAACATCTTCGTGGGGTTCAATACACACACACACTCTCTCTCCCACGCTCACACACTCTCTCCCACGCTCACACACACTCTCCCACTCACATACACGCTCTCACGCATGTAACCAGGCAAAGTGCACTGACGTTGGCACAATGTCGTCCTTGATGATGTACAGAATCCTTCCAGGGATGTAGATCCGTCTGCCAGTGACAATCAATCACCACACACACACACGCACACACACACACACGCACAAACACACGTGTACAGGTGGCTGTCAGGTCTCAGGCAGGCAGCTGCGCACCAGCGCGAACGAGCATCAGTGCACAGGTCGATGGCACTCACGGTGGAAGGTCGAGCTGCTGCACATATGCCTCCATATCATGTTCCTCCCAATATCTGCAAACGAGCCATGATCACCGCAACAAGAACAGCAATCGACGGGCATTTTGCGCGCACACGTGGACACGTGTAACACGTCAGCGTACGCGACACAGCATGCATTAAAGAGCAACTCTTGCCCCAACCACGGCAGCTGGCATGATAGGATGCACGACCATCAAGCAAGCGCGCGTGTGCATGTGCGCGTGTTTCAAACGAACCTGTCTTTGAGTCCAACACCGCAAGTAGACTGCCCAAAGTACACGAACGGGTGCATGCCATGTGAGCGATGTGCGCGGTGGTGCAAGCGGACACACACCGTACAACAGGAACGCAGAGTACGTGGGCACACACGAGCGCACAAGCAGCACTGCCAACAGTTGCAGTGGAAGTACGCACAGTACAGCACAAAAGTGGTAGCCTGTGTGTGTGTGTTTGCGAGGGTGTTTACGAGTGTGTGCGAGTGTGTTTGCGAGAGAGAGTGTGTGTATATTGTGTTGCTTGGTACGTACAAAACAGACGGTTGCCTTCTTGTCGCGGCTGTTGCGAAGGGCAAAGTCAACCTCCGCCTTGAGTCGCATGATTGACCACAACTGCAGCCGCGCAACCTAACGAACGCACACGATGCAGTGCATATAATGGCGGTGAGGGGGAAGGGCGGGAAGAGAGAGAGAGAGAGAGAGAGAGAGAGAGAGAGAGAGAGAGAGAGAGAGAGAGAGAGAGAGAGAGAGAGAGAGAGAGAGGACCATGCACTCCAAAGTCGAAGATGAGCCGCGCAACTCCTCATACACACACACACACACTCACACACACACACACACACACATGCGCGCACCATGTCGTGGCCGAGGACGACGGCTGTGATGAAGGACTTGGCCCACTCCGCCACCTGGAGATCAACGATTGGCGCGGGCGAAAACGCAACGCAGCGCACGTCTGCAGTCGCAGCAAGCACGCACATGGGCATGTATGGGCGTGTATGGGCGAGTATCGGTGTGCGGTTGTGTGTGTGTGGGTGTTTGTGGGTATGTGCGTGGGCGCATGTACGCATGTGCGCACGTGCGTGTGTCACTGCAGTTTGAAGATCATGCACGCCGGTGGAAATGTGATGCACTGCTTGCAGGCACACGTACGCTTGAAGCCGCTGAGGGGTTCAAATTGGAGGAGAATGGCGAGAAGGGAAGCGAGGCTCGCGCCAAGCGAATGGCCAGTCGTGATCACCCTGCAACGTGCAGTCCACGTAAAGTGCGAAACAATGAGGGAAGGGCATTCGCCTTCAAGTTCAACGCACAAACACGCACAAACACGCACACACGCACACACGCACACACGCACAAACACGCACAAACACGCACACACGCACACACGCACACACGCACACACGCACACACGCACACACACATACACACAAGCAAGCACGCAGACGCACACACGCACACACGCACACACCAGCGGGACTCACTCGTAGTTGTGAACGTCGTGTGCAACGGCGTCTGCGGCCTTATCGAGCGCGCCGTTGGCGATGAGTTTGCGGATGAGGATGCGCGCAGCCCTCAGCATGCCGCGGTGCACAGGCGTTGACATGCCATTGCCCAACTCAACCGTCGTCAGGGACGCTGCGACATGGTGGTGGTGGTGGAGGGGGGGGGGGAAATGCAGGCGTGTGTAAGGGTGTGTGAGTGTGTGCGTGTGTGTGTGATGGGAGGAAATGCGTTGCCATGGCGCAAACAGAGGAAAGAAACTCACAGTTACACGACAAGTACGATCGGAGAACAGGTGCAACACAGGCACACACACAGGCACACACACACACACACACACACACTGGTGCCGACTGTGTGTACCAAGGCCATCGGTGACGAGGTCTGCGAGTCCAAACGTTCCGCGGACAGCGACAATGACGGCCTGGAGGAGGGAGGGAGGGAGGAAGGGTGTGGCGTGGGCGGTGGTGATGATGTTGTGTAGCGTGAGCAGAACAGCAAACGGTCTGTTGCCGACAAGGAACACAATGAGCGACGTGCAGGTGAATACCGCACACACAAGCTCTCTCACACGCACATACACACACAGACAGACAAACACACGTGACCAGACCTTGTTTGGCCTGTCAAGGACGACAGCAAACGGCTGTTCGTAGACGCTGCTGCGGAGATCGAGTGTGATCACATCCTCAGCGCGGACATTGCACTGCACAGCAGCACGCAGGATGAGCATTTGCACTCACCCGTGCACGCCAATGCAACATGCTTGCCGACATGCACACATTGCACACCAACTGGAACGCCACGTGGAATACTCAGACCGTCTCTCTCTCTTTCTATCTTTGCGCGCACATCGCACAAGCACGCAAACTTTTACCACATCGGACTCACACACAAGTATCACCAAGAAAGTGCGCACCTGTGAGAGGATGGAGAGGCGGTTGACGTGACAGCAGTCGCCCGTGGCCTCCATATTGGCCGCACACGACGTGCGCAGACACATGCCTGCACAGTCATGCGTGCGCGCATGGTGAGCTGCCATGCTCATGTCGGGGGGGGGGGTTATTGTAAACAAATGTAAACAAATTACCCACACAACACGGTTAAAATTGCAGTCACACAGACGCAGGCAGACAGACAGGCAGACACGCAGGCAGACAGACAGGCAGACAGGCAGACAGGGAGACAGGCAGACAGGGAGACAGGCAGACACACACACACGCACACACACACACACACAAACACACAGACACACACACACAGACACACACACACACACACACACACACACACACACACACACACACACACACACACACCCCGGACGCACCACACATGTCTTTGCCGGCTGCGCAGGGCCCCTTGGTGTAGCATTCGATTGGCCAGGAGAAGATGGCATATGCAAACGTGAGCACGTGCGCTGCCTCTGTGACGACCGCTGCGTCTGCGGCGCCATGCAGGGGCTGGATGTGGTCCTCCACACACAGCCGACTGCCGGCTCGCCGGCCCGTTCGCGCCTCGTTGTGCGCCCTGCAGCAAATGTGTGTGAAGGTGCGTGCGTTTGTGTGTGTGTGTTAGTGTGTGTGTGCGTGTGTGTGTTAGTGTGTGTGTGCATGTGTGTGCGTGTGAGGATGAGCCTGAGAGAAAACTGCATGTGAGTTGTGTGTTTGTGCAACTTGTGCGTGTGTTGGTGCAGATGTGTGTACGCTGAAGGAAGCAAGACGCATGAAGGACGCGCAGGGACAGGTGCAGCTGACCTCAAGTACTGGTGGCTCTTGTGCACGAGACGCAGTGCTGTCAACAGGTCTGTCCACGTGTACTCCTCGTCACCGAAGATCTGGCGCAGAGGAAAGTCATGCGATGTGCCGTAGACAGGTTTGTGAGCGGTTTCAAGCAGGGTGAGCACTTCAACAAGCGGAAATCACGCAACGACACGTGTACGCACGAAAGGATTTGCCTCACACCCAGACACAAACACATAGACAGACACAACGAAACACACACAGACACAGACACGCACACACACACACACACACACACACAGACACACAAACAGACACACACATACCCCCCACCAGACAAACACAGCGGCGCACCTGTGTGAAGATTTCTGACAGCTCGAGCCAGATGTCCTGCTGGGTGTCTGCGCCATCTGGGTGAACACGTGGACTGCAGCAGAGGCAGCGCAGGAACGACACCCACCCCGTGTTGTGGTGGTCAGGCAGCGTGCCATATGAGGGCTGGCCCTGGCACGTCATGCACAGCGTGAGAAGGAGGACGACGAGTACATGTGTACGACTGCGATGCTGTGGGCGCACCAAACCAAACCAAACCAAACCACGACGCAGCAGGGTGAGGGGGAGAAGAATGCGCGGTGCTTGCTCACCTGGTTGCTGTACTTGGCCCAGCTTGTCTCTGTGTAACACTTGCAGCAGCAGAAGCAGTTGCGAAACAGCAGCGACAGCCGAACCGTCCTTATCTACAAGAAGAGGGACGGGCGGGGCGGGCGTGGTTATGTTCAAGCACATGCAAACTTACATTAGAGAGAAGAACAGTCAAGAGGGGAGCACCATCACATGAAGATCGACCCCG
>NW_004754927.1:1082604-1095104 GCF_000188695.1 Salpingoeca rosetta | reverse complement strand
AGCCGTTGCTGCGTCGTGTTTGCGTTCACTTGGCTTCTCCCTTCCTTGTTCTCACACCGCTCTTCTTCTGGTTTTTGTTCCTTGCTGCAGATCACCAATCGTCTGTCTCCTCCTTTCGGTGCTGTCCGCCGCCTCTATGCGTGAGTGCAGTTCCCTCCCCACAATGGTGTGCCTTACTTGCATTGCCGTGTTGCTTGTGACCTTTCCCGTCCTCACCACCCCCTTTCATGACTTGTGCTGTGGTATGTGATGTTGTTTGGTCCAGCATCGATGGCACCGTCATCAAGGAGCCGTCACAACTCAAGACAGGTGTGAACAAGTCGGTCTTTGTTAGGGTCGTGATGTTGTATGTTCGACTGCCCGCAATGCCCCAATGTCACCGCACACACACACACACACACATCAGGCGAGTACTACGTTGCTGCGGGAAAACAGGCCTTCAAGGCTGTGCCGTACAAGCTCCCTGCCGGCCATGCACGCCCTGGTGCCAAGGCCACCCCAACCAAGGTGGGCACCTCCATTCATACCCTGCCCCCCCCCCTCTGTCTGTCTCTGTGTGTCTCTCTGTCTGGCTCTGTCTGTCTGTCTGTCTGTCTGTCTGTCTGTCTCTCTCCCTCTCTCTCTCTCTCTCTCTCCTCCTCTCTCTATCTCTGTCTCTCTCCTCCTCTCTCTCTCTCTCTCCCTCTCTCTCCCTCCCTCTCGCTCGCTCTGCCTGTCCGTCTGTCTGTCCACACGCAGGGGCCCTCGTTTGTTTGCACAGCGCCTTCTGACCATGTGTGCAATCGTGTCTGTGCGAACAAATTGTGCCCACATTTGACATGCGTCCACATTTGTTTGACAGTCGCGGACCAAAGGCGTTTCCGCGGGCAGCAAAGTGATTCTGTACGTCACAAACGAATGCAGACACACAGACACACCCACCGCCGTCCTCTGTCTGATCACGTGCTGTGCGCGCATCCCAACAGCGCTATCTTTGAGCTCTCTCTCTCTCTCTCTCTCTCTCTCTCTCTCTCTCTCTCTCTCTCTCTCTCTCTCCCTTCGATACTCTCACAATCACACAATCACACACACGCACTGTGTAGGGTTGCGCGTAACGGTGAGTCGCATGCGCCGACGCGCGTGCCGATTCCGCAGCGCGGCCGCCCCTCGATTGACGACGTATGGTTGCATCGTGTCTCGGAATGATGGTGCAAGACTTGGGATGGGGAAAGGGGGGGGAGGAGGGTGGTGCGAATTGTCCTGTTATGTTGTGTTGTGGTGGGGGTTGGGGTTGTCCATGCTGTCAGTCCCCGACTTGCCACTCACGCCCACCCCTTTTGCACCACCAGGTTGTAGAGCTCGTGAACCAGCGCCTGGTCCTTCCGTCCGGCAAGCGCGTCAGCAAGGTACGTAGCACACGCACTGACTGACACGATGTGCACGCCTCTTTTGTTCGATCTCATTCGTGCTGACCACAACGTTAGTTTTTGTTGTCCGCCATCCATTCCAACTCACACACACACACACTCACACACACACACAAACACACACACAAACACACACACAAACACACACACATGCCCATATGTACTCCCCACGTCCCCAGCTGTACACTGCAGAGGGCAAGCCTGTTTCGAGCCCAAGCCAGCTGGAGGACCAGTGCCTGTATGTCGCGTGCGGCGTGCGAGAGAAGTTCACCCCGCTCTCCTACGACCTGTGGAAGTCTGTGTCTGGCCACAAGGCCGGCGTGAGCCCCGTGAAGCCTGTGAAGACAAAGGGGGTGGGCAAGATCACCACGTCCAAGTTCAACCAGCTTGAGACGCACTTCAAGAACCTGGTGAAGGACAAGCGGCAGATGGACAGTCTGTGGCGCGCCCTCGACTTCAACAACAACGGCATCGTCTCCCTCGCCGAGATTGACAAGCTCGTGGTGCGTCAGCGTCTGTTCAGAGCGCTCGCGCGTGTCTCTTGTTCTTGCTTTGGGGTTTGCTTTCCCGTTTTGTTGCATTATCTCGCTGCTGTCGCTGTGCTGCTATCACACACACACACACACAAGCACACACCCAAGCACACACACACACACGCACAAGCACACACACACGCACAAGCACACACACACAAGCACACACACACACACACGCCATCACCGCCAACATTCAGCCCACGTGTCACTCATGTCACTCATGTCACTCATTCAATACATCCCCCCTCCCCCACTCCCTGTTCATCTGTCTCTCCACGCACATGTCAGGTCGAGCGGTACCCGCTCCTTGACCACAAGCCCGCTCTGATGCGCGCGTACAAGCAGACGACGCTGAAGGACGGCGACGGCGACGCGTGGGTGGAGCGCCGGGAGTTTCCCGCCCTCATCCGAAACATCTTCTACTTCAACAAGCTCTTCCACGTGTTTGACGTGATTGACAGGGACGACGACAGGCGCGTGGACCTGGGCGAGTTTTTGAAAAGCGCGGAGCACCTTGGCCTGTCGCTCTCCCGGCAGCAGCTGGAGCAGGAGTTTGCCCTCATGGACAAGAACGGCGGCGGCCTGGTCCTCTTCGACGAGATGTGCTCTTGGGTGGCACGCAACTCGTGCCCCGTGGACGGCGAAGTGGTGACTTCCGCCACCTCGGCCTCGAAGACAATGGAGACACACGCATCGTCCTCGTCGTCGAAGCAGCCGAAGAAGCTGGACAGGAAGGCGGACATTGACACGCGCGAGTTTGATGCGCTGGAGGCGGAGATGAAGGCGCTGATGGCTGATCCGCAGCAGCTCAAGGCCGCATGGCGCTCCTGCGACTACAACGGCAACGGCATCTGCTCCCTTGCCGAGATCGACAAATGGGTGGTACGCACACTCGTCCTGGTTCTCTTGCGGTTTCTTGCTCTTGTAGCTCTTGCTGCTCTCGCTGCTGCTGGTGTGGTTGGAAGTTGTGTTGGTGTGCTGGTTTTACAGAAGGTTTTATTGCAGCCGCAACCCATCCCTAACCACCCATTCCTCATCCTCCAATCTTCCTTCACCACCACCACCACCACGTCACCACCACCCCTCTGCCTTCTTCCATCTTCCCTGCCAACCTGCGCAACAGGTGGAACAGTACCCGCTGCTCAACTCAAAGCCCGCTCTGATGCGCGCGTACAAGCAGACGACGCTGAAGGACGGCGACGGCGACGCGTGGGTGGAGCGCCGGGAGTTTCCCGCCCTCATCCGAAACATCTTCTACTTCAACAAGCTCTTCCACGTGTTTGAGGACATTGACAGGGACGACGACAGGCGCCTCGACTTTGACGAGTTCAAGCGCGGCCTGGGCGAGATTGGCCTGAGCATCCCCACCTCCGAGGCGCGTGCAGAATTTGACCTCATGGACATGAACGATGGGGGCATTGTCCTGTTTGACGAGTTCTGCGCATATGTGGCGCGAAAGGCCATCCCCGTGGACGGCGAGGTGCTGACAGAGTACACGCGCGCAAGCAAGAACGTGGGCACAAGCAGCGGCACCAGCGCAGGCAGAAAGGACGAGAAGATGCAGAAGCAGATCAACACGGACGCCATGCTGGCCAAGTTTGATGCTGTGGAGGAGCGGTTCAAGAAACTGCTGTCCACACCCGCCGCTGTCAAGAAGGTCTGGCGTCGCATCGACTACAACGGCAACGGCATCGTCTCCCTCGCCGAGATTGACAAATGGGCGGTGCGTACGTACTGTGCACTTGTCTGCGTTTGTTGTGTTCATATGTGTGCTTGTTGTGTGTGTGCATGTTGTGTGCGTGCGTGTGTGCGCGTGTTTGTGGTTGCGTGTACTTGTCTGCGTTTGTTGTGTTCGTGTGTGTGTGTGTGTTTGTGGTTACGTGCTTGTTGTGTGCATGTTGTGTGTGTGTGTGTGTGTTGTGTGTGTGTGTGTGTGCGTGCGTGTGTGTGATTTCTTTGGGTTCATTTGGCATGTTCACCTTGTGCCCCTCCCCGCTTTGTTGCTTCCCCCCCCCCCTATCTCTCTCTTCGTCTCTCACGCTGTCGACCCCCGCCTTCCCCCCCCCTACCGCCCTGGATGTGATAGGTTGAGAACTACCCTGTGCTGAACCACAAGCCCGCCATGATGCGCGCGTACAAGCACACCACCCTCAAGGACGGCGATGGCGATGCGTGGGTGGAGCCGGGCGAGTTCCCCGCCCTGCTGCGCAACCTGCTGTACTTTGTGAAGACGTTTACGGTGTTTACGGCGATTGACCAGGGCCAGGACCGCCGCATCGACGTGCGGGAGTTTGCGCAGGGCCAGAAGGCGCTCGGCATGCACCTGAGCCCGGACGAGGTGAAGCGCGAGTTTGCGGCAATTGACACCAACGGTGGCGGGCAGGTCCTCTTTGACGAGTTTTGCCAGTGGGTGGCAACCAAGAGCCTGCCCATCGACAAGTCCCTCGCCACATTCACCCAGTGATTGTCTGCGTGTGCGTGCTTGTGTGCGTGCGTGTGTGTGTGCTGGTGTGTCATGTGTGTGTGTGTGTGTGTGTGTGTGTGTGCTGGTGTGTCATGTTGTGTTTGTTTGCGTGTTTGTGTGTTTGTTTGTATTTCATGTGTGTGTGTTTATTTCATGTGTGCGTCGGCTTCACATCAGTGAACCATGATTTGCAAATTGTGCACAGTCTCCCTGCAATTGGCAAAATCACACCAAACTGGTTGTGGATGACAAACCAGTTGTTTGTGCGAGCGACCTCACTCACGTCCACTGCAGAGTGCACCTCAACGTCAAACCACCCTCACACATCCACCAACCAATCCACCCTCTTCGTTGTCTTCATTTACATCACACTCCCCATCAGCGATAGCACATCACTTGCCCTCACTGTCCACAAGAAAGCTGGCTGCCCAACTCCCTCCATCCCTTTCTTTTTCATACACACACACACACACACACACACACACACACACAACACGACACACGACACGAACTGACGATGGGGGACGAGCCGGTGGTGCGACCGCTGTTTGGAGGGGCCATGTCGATGACTGTGCCGGCACGGTTCATGGACATCAGCATGGTGCGCCAAGTGCCAAACAACCAGGAGGTGTTTGCAGACGCCTCAACAGACCAGAGCTTCATCATCGAGATTCTCGAGCTGCCGCCGGACGCGCCAGATGCAGAGGCAGCCCGCTTCCACTTTGATGTCATTGCCAGCGAGGGCGGCGCACTGTCCACCGAGGTGGAGACTGAGACGCAGCAGAGGGTCGTCATGGGTGACAACAACGTCCAGCGAACCGTCATGTGGGGCCTGCAGCAAGTGGGCAAGCACCGCGACCGCGCAGACCGCGCCAACAGCGTGCGCGTGCATGTGGCGTGCTTCCGCGCACACAACGTCTCCGCAGACATTGTCGTGTCGTTCAACAGCCCCGTCTTCATCAGCGAACAGAGCGCCGTCGCGCCCAACGTGGATGCACAGCGCATGGCCCACTACAACGCACCGGAGCAGGCCCTCGCCGTGTTCACACAAGCCATCGACACCTTGCAAATCAACGACTGGTCCCTCTTCGGCTGAGCTGCCCTGACTCAAGCCAGCAAAGCTACCTGACTCAAGCCAAGGCGGCTCCCCGGCTACTGAATCCAACGACCACATGACAGGCATCACTTATAGCCACTTGAAGCCACTCCTCCTCCTCCTCCTAATCCTCATCCTTCGTCTTACTCTTCTTCTTGCACAAGCGCCGCTCCTGCGTTTGTCTGTGCTTTTCGCTGTTACATTGTTACTTCACATGCATTGTACTTGTTGCGCGAGAGCGCCAGCTTCTCATGGTCTTGTTCCTTTGGTGACAGTGTACTCTCTGCTTCTCCCTGCCCCCTTGACACTGTCCTCCTCCCCTCGCGACTGCCTCCCGCGTTTCCTTGCCCTCAATACCAACCTTTCACCCTCCTCTCCCTGCCTTTCTTGCTGCACTTGCTTCTTTGCTTGCTTTTCTTGATTACCCTCTTCACTTCTGTTGCTTTGCCTCTCTCCCTCTCTGTCACTCTGTCTCTGTCACTGCCGCTCTCCGTCTGTCTCTCTGTCTCTCTGCCTCTATCTCCCCCTCTCTGACTATTGTAACCAACTGTGGTGCAGCCAGCGTTCGCACGCGCCTGTGTGTATCTGCACAGATGATGTCCATTTGCTTGCCCGTGCGTGCGTGATTTTTTTTCTATTTGGCAGCATCCTTGCTTGCGGGCGTGCCCTTGTCCTCTGTCTCGCTAGCCTGCAATTCGCCTTCTTCTTCTTCTTCTTCTTCTTTGCTCGTTGTTTCTTGGTTGTGCCTTCTTGCACTTTGGTTTGCGTCACTCTTTCGCTTGCACCTTCCTCTTTGCGCCCTGTTGCCACAGCTCGTGTTATTTCGTTGGCAGGTGCGCCAAAGAGACAAATCATTGTCTTTCCCCTTGCCACATTACACTATCTGTCTCTTTCTCCGACTACATCATCTGTCTCTTCGCTCTGCAACCTTGTCTTTCACGTCCTCCTGGGCAGTGTTGTTGCTGCTTCCAACATTCTAATTCCCTGTCCATCTTTGATTGGAGTTGATGACTTGCGCTTCCACGGTGAATAAACTGCTCGACCCCATCGCTTTGCTTTGCCAAGCATGATTGTACGACTTTGTAAGTGCATGTAACACAGCATGTAACTCGCAGTGCCACATTAGCACAATCAACACAAGCTCATCGCACCACGCTACGCACACCACACAACTAGTGCAATATGCCCTCTCTACAGTGCGCGCCCATACACAACAGTGCTTTCTGTCTACAAAGCTCAGAATGAACACAAACAAACAAACAAACAAACAGACAAACAGACAAACAACAAAACAACAGGTAATAAACAAGCAAACAAGCAAACACACACACACACACACGCACAAACACACACACACACACATTCACCTCACTCAGGTTCAGGCGTCATCTGCCCAGCTGTCATCCAGCGTCTGCTTCCCATCTCCCTTGGTCGGGCTCGGGCTGTTGCACGCCTGGAACCGACGCTGTAATGCCGTGGCCAGTGCTGCCTCAAACGCACTCATGGGCCGCGTCCACCGTCGCGTGGCCTGGCGTCGCTGCAAGGGCGACATGTTGGCCAGAGCCTCCTCATCCAAGTCGCAGTCACCACTGCGGGTTGTGGATGCACTGTTTGCGCTGGTGCCGTCTGTGGTCGGTGTGCTTGCTTGCAGGCACGCGCCGCTCGTTGTCCGCACGCTGCTGCTCAGCGACTGGCGGTTGAACCGCTTAATCTCAGACAGAAGCATGCTCTGTGTGTCAGCAGGCCCCGTGCGAGGCGTCACGCTCTTCAGTCGTGCGCTGTCAAAGGACGATAGCTCCGAGAGCAGGGAGCCACGCGGTGTCGACGCGCTCTCAAGCACTGCACCAGCCCCACCACAGCGCTGTCGCAGGCTTTCCTTCGCTCTGCTGGGCTGCGCTGCCGGAAGCGTTGCTGGGCACGCGGGGGCTGGCGGTGGTGGCGGCGGTGGCGGTGGTGGTGGAGGAGGAGGTGGTGATGGCAAGTCAGCCGCATCAATGTCATCGTGATCTGCGTTCCTTGGCTCTGCAGAGCCGCTTTGATGGTGGTGATCCTGATGTTTGCCCTTGCCCTTGTTCTTCCTCTTCTTGCGTCGCTTCTTGTTCTTCTTTCTTTTCTCCTCAGCGCATCCATTTTGCACACCGCCATCGTTTTTGTTGGTGCGACTGCCCTGGCCCTTATCCTCGCCATTGGCTGTCCTGCCACCCTGACCGGTGCACTCTTCCTTTTGCTGTCGCCTCTTCTTCTGCTTCTTCGTGATCTTCGTTTTCATCGTCTTCTCTCCCGCTGCTTTCGTGCCTGCTGCATGCTGTGCATCCTCCGCAACACCATCGCCACTACCAGTATCACTTACACCCAAGGTGTCGTCGTCACAGCCAACAGCAACATACGCCAGCGGCGGCGGTGGCAGCGGCAAGTCCCCATCTTCGCACTTGCTGTCTGCAACCATGCACTTCATTTGTTCTGGCAGCGGCAGCAGTGGTGGTGGCGGTGGCGGTGGCGGTGGCGGTGGCAATGGTGCATCAAAATCAGATGATGTTGCCGATGCGGCTGGTGCCGTGCATGCTCTCTCCCGCATTCCTGTTGCAGCTGCCACTGCGGTCGCTGCTGCTGGCTTTGACGCGTGCGACTGGTCTTGCGCATAGGCGTTTGTGGCTGTATCGGCAGCGCAGGCGGCTTCAGTGTCGCTTGCTGTTGACGCGTGTCCTCCTCTCCGTTGAAGAGACAGCTTGAGCTCGCCCAGCATCACAGCAGCCTTTGTCACCGTTTCTCGCGGTACATGCCTCGTGCCTGCATGCACCACGTTCTCCAAGTCCTCATCTTCTCCAGTTTCCTCGCTGCCGTTGCGCGTGCTGCCATCGCCATGGTGTGCATCACGTGGCAGTGAAGTTGATGGTGGCGGCGGTGGTGGCGGTGGTGGTGGTGGAAGAGGCAGGTCCCAGCCAGCCGCGTTGTTGTTGTTGACGTTGGCATTGCTGCTCTGTTCCACATCCACAACAGAAAACCCAAACTCAACATCATCCCCAAGCCGCACGCTGTTTGCATTCCGCTCTGCTGCTGCTGTTGTCGTGGCAGTGACTGCAGAAGAGCCTGTTGTTGCTGCTCTCGCTGCGTGTGGCGGCGGTGTTGGTGGCGGCGGAAGGGGACCAAAGGAGTCATTCAGCACATGCGAGGGTGGATTTGCCGGGGCACAGCCCACGCGATGGTTCACACCCAGCATGCCTGGCGGAGGAGGCGGCAGCGATGACAGCTCGTCTTCGACACTCCCATCGCCTCTGATATCGTCATCATCATCATCATCACCAGCACCTCGTCCATCATCATCCTTGTTGTGCTGCTGAATCATGGGGCCAGCACCTTTTGTAGACGCTGTCCGTCGTCTCGTTGTTGTTGCCAACGACCGAGTGGAGCTACCCGCAATCGTGACGGCGCTCGTGGCAGCCCGTGTTGGTGGAGCAACAGGCGCCTTCTTCTTCTTGTTCTGTCGGCGGTGCGATTGCTGCTGGTGCTGCTGGTGCTTTGACTGCTGTTGTAGTTGCAATTGCTGCTGGTGCTGCTGGTGCGGTTGCTGTTGGCGGTGTTGGTGGTGATCTAGTGCGCCTGCGCTCACATCAACGCCACCCTCTGCACTGCCGCTGGTGTGCAGACTTGCCGTTGATGCTGGCCCAGCACGTGGGATCTGCAGTGGGTGCCGAGGGAATTTTGGTGGACGAACAGTCCTCGTTTCCTCGTCCGCTGCTCTGCCATCACCAGCGCTCCTGCTGTTCTTGTGCGTGTGCCTCTGGCTCTCCGTGACGGGACTCGCGGCATTGTTCCCCTCATTGCCTGCACGTGTGCCGCTGGCCTTGCTCGCACAAGCTGCTGCGTGGACACCCTTGTCGTTGCTCATGCCACGCTTGAGCTCTTCCACCATGGCAGCTTGCAGTGGCGGGGGCGGAAGTGGCGCCGGGTGAATTGGCGGTGGTGGCGGCCGTGCTGTTACTGATGTTTCCGTTGCTGCTGGTGATGCGGTTGATGCTCTTTGTTGACAGCTAGCGCTCGCATCAACATGCGGACGACGAGAACGTGTGGGCTTTGGTTGCGCGGGTGAGAAGAACGAGCCATTCATGTCAACCATGGACTGGTCCGCTTCTGTATCGCTCGCCGTGTCATCATCACTCTCAGAAGCATCACGCGTGTAAGTCCACCGTCGCCAGCCACTCTCTTCTTGCTGGTGGTGGTGACGTTGTTGGTGATGGCAATGTTGTCTGTGCGCGGTCATTCGTTCGCCCATGGCGTCGTAGTTGCAGAGGTGTCGCTGTACACCCGTGCGCTCATGTTGGTGCGACTGCTGCTCACCGGCAAGTTCAGTGTCATGCTGCCTGCTCCTTCTCCTCCTGCGTCGTCGGCGCGTCTCTGCCGCGTGGCGTGGCGACAGCACAAACGCTGGAGATCGGCGGCCACGGCCACGTCCGTGGTGGTGATGGTGGTGGTGTCTGGGCGACACAACAAACGCCGGATCAAACATGTCGTCCTCAATATCATCCATCATATCGCAGCTCTCACTTCGGCCATTATTGTGCTGTTTGCGTTGCTGTGGCAGCTGTTCCGCACGTTCATGGCTGTAGTTGTGGTTGCGGCTGCGGTTGTATCGGCGGCTGATGTGTTTCCGTGCATCATCGTCCACGCCACCAACACCACCATCGTTGCAGAGGCTGTCTTCGCTGTAGGCGGACTCGCTTGGGGCTGGCAGCGTCAGCATTGAAGACAACATCTGCGCGCGCGATTTGTTCAGTGTGTCGTACTTGTTGTGCTGTGTGTTTGTTTGCCGCTGCGTGTACTGTGCACGGCCAACTTGGCGAGCAGCCACTGCAGCAATGCCGTTATCTTCATCGTGGTGGAGTTGGCCACAGGACGCAAGCGAAGCGTGAAGCGTGGTATGGTGGCGGTCGCCGTGTCGCTGCTGCTGCTGCTGCTGCTGCTGCTGATGCTGCTTCTGCTGCTGCTGCTGAATCATGCGTCGTCGACGTTGCTGCTGTTGCAAGTGGTGGGTGTAGCCGACACTGGCCCGAGCCGGTGATGGGGACAGCCACGCAGACTGCCGCCTGCTGCGGAAAGCGCGTGGTGGTGGAGATGTTGTCATGTCATGGGCGTCTGCGTCGGCCCAGGCCTCGCCATCAGTGCTGCCATGGAAAGTAACGCCACTGTCACCGTCTTGTCTGTCAGCATGCGTCCGCGGTGATGTCATGTAGCGAAGGTGCCACGCAGCCCCTGTACGCTTGCTCCACTGTGCCTGCCGTGGCGGCGACGTGATGACCACACGTCCTCCCAAACCGCTGTTGCCACCGCTGTAAGCATTGGAGCCAACACTGCGTGCTCCGCCAGCACCATAGTTGCTGCTGCTGCTGCTGCTGCTGCTGTTGTTGTTGTTGTTGGTACTGTTGGGGGTGGTGTAGCTGTTGTTAGCATAGCTCCAATTGCTACCCATGGCTGCCTCACTACGGGTGTAACTGGCTGGATGTGCAGAAACGGTTGCGCGCTTGCGTCGCCACAAGTGAGTCACGCGGGGTCGCCGCATGCGTGCTTTGGCACGCCCACCACGCCCACCATGTACGTGGATGTCCGTTGATGTATCGTGGGCAGCGTCGTCATTGCTCACACTGCTCCTGTCACCACGATACCCATCGTCAAGGTGCGGTGACTGCTGGCGTGCGCGGGAGCGTCCAATTGAGGCTGAGGAGAGAGACGGGCGCAGGCGGTGTAGCAGCCGCCACGCTGATGATGATGATGACGATGATGATGATGATGTTGTTGTTGTTGATGATGATGATGATGATGATGATGATGATGGTTGCTGGTGCTGGTGTTGGTGCTGCTGGTGCTGCTCATGACCGCGTTCCTGTTGTTGTTGTTGTTGTTGTTGTTGTTGTCGTCGTCGTCGTTGTTGTTGTTGATGCTGACGGATGCGCACGCTGTGATGGCTGGATGTTGTGAAATGAAATGGAGGTGACATGGTGTCATCGAGGGACGATGGAGAGGCTGAAACATCTGCCAGTACTCCCTGCGAAGAATAACCGCCGCCACCGTTGCTGCTGGCAACGGAATACACACTTGGTGATTCTGCTGCACCACACATGTCGTCCAAGTGTTGACGCTGCTGGTGCTGGTGCTTGGCGGTCGACTGCACGTCCGTCTGCAACACCATGCGAAGAAACGGCGAGCTTCTCATCACCTCCACCGCTGCTGCGTGGGGCAGGTTGCTGAACGTGACGCCGTTGACGCTGATGATGCGTGCTCCGGCCCTGAGACCGGCTTGGTCCGCCACACTGTCCTTGTCGACACTGCCAATGGTGATGGGGGTGTTGTCTTCGGACCCGCCAAGCAGCTCAAAGCCAAGCGCGCCCTGCTCCTCTGGAAGACGAAAGGCGATGGTTTGCTCCACCGCAAACGGCGCAGGCGGTGAAATTGTCGGTGCTGATGGTGACGAGGTTGACGGTGTGTGCACATGCTTCTTGCTGCTGGCAGTGCTGGTGGTGTTATGGAGTGGTGCACAAGCTGGTGCTGTCTGTGAGGGTGGGGTCGAGACGTGTTGTGCCTGGGACAGTCGCTGCTTTCGTAAGGGTGGTTGTTGTGGCTGCTGCTGTGGTTGTTGTGACTGTTGTGGCTGCTGGTTCTTTGGCTGCAGTGGCTGCCGGCGATCCTTGCGCTGCTTCTGCTGGTGGTGTTGTTGTTGTTGCTGTGCCGACAACAGGTCGGAGGTGAACGCCTGCGACACCACCATGAGGCGCACTGTCTTGTCCGCTGTCTTGCGCAGGAGGGCGGTGGCGTGATCGTAACCCGGGGACTGCAGTCGACAGCGGTTCACAGCCACCACAAGATCCCCCTCTCGCACACCGGCGCGTGATGCTGGCGAGTCCTCTTCAACCGTTCGCACAACTGCGCAGCCGCGCACGTCACGCAGCACAAACCCGAGCCGCCCCGTCTTCTTCTTTCGCGTGATGGCGGTTTCGAAGCAAGCACAC
>NW_004754927.1:1072604-1077604 GCF_000188695.1 Salpingoeca rosetta | reverse complement strand
TTGTTGTTGTTGTTGTTGTTGTTGTTGTTGTTGTTGTTGTTGTTGTTGTTGTTGTTGTTGTTGTTGTTGTTGTTCACTCGTCGTTGCTGCTTTGACTGCCGTGTTCTCACTCTGTGTGTATGTGTACAGGTGTTCAACGGGCGTGAGGTACCGCCACAACTGCTGTTTGTGCACCAGGGCCAGAAGAACATCAAGGAGCTCCACTGGCACCCGCAGGTACAACGCCAACCACTTGAGATCGTGATGATCACGCCTACTCTTTTTTGTTCTTGTCGTTGCCGTTGTTGCCAACTTGCATGGTGCGTTCTTGGCCCAGCTTCGCCCTTCTCACCACCATTTCGTTTTGTGTTGTTCATTCTCCCTCATCCCCAATCGTGTCTGCCTGCACCTCCGCCATCACCATCATCTACACAGATCCCTGGCATGCTCATCTCCACAGCCGAGTCTGGCTTCAACATCTTCAAGACCATCAGCACGGAGTAGTGCGGATCAAGAAACGGTCACATCTTCTCGCCACTGCTGCTACTGCTGCAACGGCTTCTACCACCACTACTTTGGTGTGCTCCTCACAGCTGCTTGTCCTCTTTTATCTCCCTTCTCCTCCTCGTCACTGCTGCTCGTTGATTCCCTGCCGCTTGCCCTCGCTCATGCCACCGTGTCTGTCTCAGTGTGGTGCTGTCGCTGTTACGCAACAGTTGGGCACGCTGCTAGCTGCACTGCATGGCCGGTTTGTGGCGCGTGTAGTGTTTTACCATCACCCCATGCCCTTTTGCTGCAAACATCAACCTTCATGCCTTCCTTTGATCGACAATTTGATAGTCCAGCCTCTTCTCTCCTCTTGTTCTTATTTGCCTCAACGTATTGTGTTTGTGGTTTGTTCGTGTGCTGCTTATGTTTGCTTGCAGCACCTGGTTTTGCTCGTTGTCTGTTCATACACCCTTGTCTGTGTGCGTTTGTGTCCGTGCATTGAATGGTACGAAGCGTTCTTATTGGCAGAGCAGTTAGGGAATGTGAAGACAAATCAAGACCACAAAGCAGGGCATTGTGAAGACACACACACACACATGAATGTGCACACGCACACACACTCGCGCGCGCGCGCAGTGGTGGTTCAGAGGAGGTCGCGAAGGCGGACGGGCCGACGTACCGCGTTGGATGAACCTTCATGGAACCTTTGCAACAGCAAGCACGCGCACGTATGCATGGTGGGGTGAGGTGGTGGGTGAGATTTACCAATCGCAGCTGGTAGTGGTGGTGGTGGGCATTCGCGCAATGCGGAAGCAGCGGCATCGGGACACAAGAACAAATCCTCATACTTGAACAGGACGAGCGACAGCTTCGACTTCTTCGCTTCAGCGGCACGCTGCTGCTGCGGGTCATCCTACACACACACACACACACACACACACACACACACACACACACACACACACACACACACACACACACACACACACACACACACACACACACACACACATGTCATGGCATTGCGTGGTCTCAACATGCGTTTGTGTTCAGCCATGCATGGCAGGGGTTGTTTGCATCCCATCACGAAATGTGGACTGCTCACCTCAATGACGCGACCAAAGAAGTCGCGTTTAACGCGCGCTTTGGCCTCAGGCTGCACAAGCACACACGCATACGCATGAATTGAGCAAATGTGGAGAGGGAACGGTGTAGGGGCGAAAGACTGCATGCACATGCGCCACAAATCGGTGTCCACGCACTCACCTTCACTTTCTTGTCAATGTCGAGGCCCATGCGAGCTTTCAAGAACGCATCCTTCTCTTCCTGTGTCTTTGGCTTCTGCAAACACACACGCACGCAACACACGCTTGCAGATGTGAGGGCAGGAACACGCTGAAGGATAACAACAACAACAACAACAGCAGCAGCAACAATGATGATGATGATGATGATGATGATGATGATGATGTGTGGTACACATTAAGTCGTGTGAACAACTTGCAATCTGCACATACGCACCGGTGGTGATTGTTTCTGCGCCTGGTGCTTGTTCTCTTTCACGTCAGATCCTGATTGCGTCGTCTTCGATGACACCGACGATGATGGCTGTGGTGATGCTGATGGTGCTGCTGCCATTGGCTGTGCACGCGACGCAATGATCGCAGACTGACGCCGCACAAACTCCGTAGCCAGCTCCCGTGCAACCAGCTGCCGTGATGTGTCGGCGTGGTTAGTGTGTCCAAGAAAGAAGGGGTAGTTTGTTAGGCAACAGCGGCGCTTGGAGTTGCGTGCACACATGTGCATGAGCACGTCCTCGTGTCTCTGTGTGCTTCTCTGTCTCTGTCTCTCTCTGTCTCTGTCTCTCTCTGTCTCTCTCTGTCTCTCTCTCTGTCTGTGCGTGGAGCGGGCGAATGACGGGCGGAAGCACAACAAGAGTGGTGTGATTGCGCACCTGTTTGACGATGGGCGGTAGCCCCGGCATTTGTCGCGGCTTTTCGTTCGACTGAAGTGAAACACATGTACAAGCACACACACACACACGCACACACACGCAATCAATCGTTGGTGAATGGGGATGGAGAAGAGCACGTACACCGCAAACGCGAGTCAATTCCATGCCTGCAAAAAAAAAAAAAAAAAAAAAAAAAAAAAAGCACGCACCTCTGAATGAATGGCCCAGGAAGGGCGGGAATCAAACTGGCGGTTGTGGAAAGACACAATCTCGTCCACACGCGGCTCCAAGCGAAGACCCATGCCCTGTGACAGTTGGCGAGGCGGGGTGAGACCAACGTGATGGTAATGATGATGATGGTGATGGTGGTGGTGATGATGGTGGTGATGATGATGATGATGATGATGATGATGGTGGTGGTGGTAAGGTTTGGATGGAAAGCGTGTTAACAGTTGGATGTCTTGTTCGCAAGCACAGACACACACTCCCAGACGTATACAACGCAGCACAGCACAACACAGCATAACACAACATAGCACAGCACAGCTCAGTGCGCACTCACGAGATCGCTGACGTCCTCGACATATTTGAGATTGTGCGTGGCCATCACGCCAACAATCTTGCTCACAACAGCACGATCGCTTGGTCTGCAGAGGGAAGAGAGGACACGTGCCATCATGTGCCATTGAGTGAGCGATGCAGCACGCGTGTGCATGTGCATGTGTATGCGTGTATGTGTGCGTGAGTGTCACACAATCACTCGGTAAGAGCTTCAGCGTCATTGCACAACACGTTGTACCCTCCCCCACCCTTCAACTCCTCATCCGCTCAATCCACCTCTCCTAACGACAACAACAACCCCACGCTAAGCCGCACCTGAGCACGGCTGCGTTTGAGATGCGAAGCTGTGGATTGATGATGTGCATGAGACGATGAATGGTCTCCACCGTAAACTCGCGTTCCCCCTGCCCGCGCCGCATGTGTGGCGACGCGTCGGCCAGCAGCTGCTGGATGGTTGACCGGTGCGTGCGCATAATCGCATCTGTCTCGTAAATCGCCTTTGGATATCGGATAAACGTGCGGCCTGCGCGCGTTGATGCGGTGTGTGTATGTAAGTGTGTGTGTAAGTGTAAGTGTAAGTTTAAGTGTGTGTGTGTAAGTGTAAGTGTAAGTGTGTGTGTGTGTAAGTGTAAGTGTGTGCGTGTGTTTGTGTATGTGTGTGTGCGTGCGGTTGTTGTATTTGCATTGTGTGTGTTTGAATTGCTTGTGTAAGCGATTGCGAAACCACTCACTCCCATGCTTCACCTGCGCTCGAGAGCCATGTCACCATCACCCCAACTCCACCTCTCCCCGGCATAATCATCAACATTAAACATGGCGTTGCGCATACTTGGAGAAGCAAAGCTGAGGTGGAACGCGGTGGGAGCGAAACTGCAGTAGCGAAGAAGCGTGTACTGCTGCTCTTGCTGGATGGCAAGTTGCATTTCTTGGAAAAAGTGCAACCAGTCGTGCACCAGCATGGCCTGTGGGCAAAACACGATGCGTGTTGCAGCTGTGAGCGCGTGGCGATGGAGGCCACAGAAGTGGCGAGCTGTGACAACCAGGTGGGGAGACACACACAAGCACGCACACGCGCACACGTGTCCACGCGCATGCACACAGTTACACACACACACACACGCACACACATGCACGAGCACGGCACCTTCTTGAAGTCTGGATCGAAGCTTGTTGTTCCCTTGATGCTGAGGTAGTTTTCAAACAGGCCAAAGATGATCTTTTCATATTCGCCATTTGCTTCAATCAGCGGAAGAATGCGCCCGATTTTGTGTCCGGCCGCGCGGCGCGCAGACATCGACAGCAACGACGATGATGACGACGACGACGAGGAGGAGGAGGAAAGGAGGGACCGTGGCCTGAATTGTGTGATGCACACGCACGCATGTCAGATGAGACAAGAGGTGCGGCAGTAGTTGGGTGGTGGTGGTGGTGACAACACGTACAACACGTTAGCAAATTAGCGGCACAATGTGTGCGCATGGGCCGTTCGCTGCACGGATGTATCACCTGCTGCGGTGCGAAGCGAGACGAAACACCTCCGTCCACACCGTCCGCACATTGATCACCTGGCCATGGGTGGGTAAGTTAGTGTGTGAGTGAGTGTGTGAGTGAGTGTGAGTGAAAGTGTGAGTGAGTGAGTGTGCGAGTCAGTGCGCGTATGTGAGTTTGAATGTATGTGTGAGTGTGTGTGTGACTTGTGCATTCGAGGTAGTGCCACCCTATCAGCACCACATACCTTATCCTTGCGTCCCACGGACGTGTTGCGAATGTCCTTGAGTGTCACGCGTTTTCGGTTCTGTGCCAGGAACTGCAGTGTGCTGATGCACGCGCGAATGTCGCCGTCCGTCAGCTCGCACAGCGTCGTCAGCACTTGCCGCTCTGGTGGTGATGATGGTCATGATGGTCATGATGGTCATGATGGTGATGATGGTCATGATGGTCATGATGTTGACGATGGTGGTGTGAGCATGTGAAAGGTCAGGCACATGGCGTTGCTTACACGTCAATGATGCACACA
>NW_004754927.1:990104-1067604 GCF_000188695.1 Salpingoeca rosetta | reverse complement strand
GGTACGTGTGTGTGTGCATGTGTGTGCATGTGCGTGCATGTGCGTTTGTGTGTGTATGTGTGTTGCATGTACATATGTGTGCATGTGTGCAGTTGCATGCAGTTGCATGTGGGGGGCGCGACTTCTTGCGTGTATGACAGTCAGCAAGGGCTGATGATCGATTGGCTGCTATCGTTGTGGTGCTTCACCCACTCACGGTGATGTGGTTGTACGTCTTGTACCTGTGCTTTGCCGCATCCATGTCACGTGTCAGTTCACGTTGTACGGGGATCTCCCTGGTGACGAGAATCAGCTGTGCATCTGCAACCACCAGAGCGACGTGGACTGGCTCACCATCACAGCAGCCCTGCGCCCTGCCAACTGCGATGGCCGCTGCGCTTTCATCCTCAAGGTGCAGGTCCCCCCCCCCACACACGTGTCTTGTGCGCGAATTCGTCTCGCCGGCGGCCCTTGTTTCCATCACGCATTGTGTGTGTGTGTGTGTGTGTGTGTGTGTGTGTGTGTGTGTGTGTGTGTGTGTGTGTGTGTGTGTGTGTGTGTGTGTGTGTGTGTGTGTGGTTCATGCACAGCCTTTACGCACCTGAAGGATTCAGTCACGCCCACTCACTCCCTTCGTCCTGTCCCCCTCCTTGCATGCTGGCCGACTTGCTTGCGTGGCTGCACACCAGAACACGCTCAAGTATGTGCCCATGTTCGGTTGGTTCTGGTGGATGAGTGGCTTTGTGTACGTGCGCAAGTCATGGCAGAAGGACGAGCCACGCATCAAGCGCAAGCTCACTGAGATTGCAGAATCCGGCCAGAACGTGAGTCTGCTGCCACATTGTATTGTGTTGTGTTGTGCTCTCTCTCTCTGTGTGTGTGTGTGTGTGTGTGTGTGTGTGTGTGTGTGTGTGTGTGTGTGTGTGTGTGTGTGGAGTGTGTGTTGGTGTGTGTGTGTGTGTGTGTGTGTGTGGAGTGTGCGTGTGTGTGGAGTGAGTGAGTGAGTGTGTGTGTAGTGTAGTGTAGTGTAGTGTAGTGTAGTGTAGTGTAGTGTAGTGTAGTCGTGTAGTGTTGTGAGAATGTGTATTGTGCTCCCTTGCGTGCTTCCTTGTGTGCACGTGTGTCATGCTAGTGCCGACTTGTGCATGTACTGGTTCTGTGCCATCGTATCAACCACGGCACCATCCTTGCACTTGCGCTTGACATGGCGCTGCTTGCAGTATTCCCTGATCATCTTCCCCGAGGGAACACGCTACACCCCACAGAAGGCGAAAGAAAGCCTCGCGTTTGCACACAGCAGAGGTAAATGCGCACTGTCTGTATCTGTGTGTGTGTGTGACTGCGTGTGTGACTGTGCGTGTGTGGGGTGTGTGTGTGTGTGTGTGTGTGTGTGTGTGTGTGTGTGTGTGGCTGTGCGTGTGTGAGGGTGTGAGCGTGTGTGTGACTCTGTGTGTGTTTGCAGCCGCATCAATTACTCCGACATACACACAGTCTGTTGCCCACATTGACTCGTGCATCATGTTACATCTTGCAGGATTGCCTGAGACACAACACGTGTTGACTCCACGCAGCAAGGTGAGCGCTCGGGCATGTGTCGTTCGCTAGTGTTGGTTGGACGCACGCACGCGCGCACATGCACACATCAAACATCATGCACTGCACACTCTCAAACAACAACGCACACACATACACACATACACATGCATGCTCAACATGCACACACACGTGCACGCAAACACGCGCGCGCCGCGTTCGCTCACCATTACTGCACAACAGGGCTTTATTGCGGCCGTGCAGTCGCTTGGCACGAGTCTTGACAGCGTTTACGACATGACCATTGCTTACACGTCGGCAACTGGATCCTATGTCCGTCCAGAACCTCCAACCCTCTTCGGTGCGAAGCCGTGCATGTGTGTGTGTGTGTGTGTGTGTGCGTGTGTGTGTGTGTGCGTGTGTGTGTGTGTGTGTGTGTGTGTGCGTGTGTGTGTGTGTGTGTGTGTGTGTGTGTGATTTCTACTTCCCTTAGAGTAGCTGCGTTTGACCCCGACGATGTTGCTTGCATCAACCTTGCAAAGTTTTGTAGCCGAAGCTCACTCCTCAAACCGTTTGTTGCCATTTGTTTTTGCTGCTCGTGCCTGCAGGCACGGTTGGTCGAGAGTACAACCACGTGCACATCCACGTCCGCCGCCACCGCGCCGCAGATCTTCCACACGTGCGGTGACTCGCTCCACATGCCGTGCTGTGTGCTGTGTATGATTTGTGCTCTGCCTGTGGTTTGTTTTTTGTCGTGTCACGTGTGCAACTCACACCAGCCCCACACTCAAATACCCGTACACATGTTGGTGTTCATGACGGCCGCGCAGAATGCTGCTGATATCGATGCATGGCTTCGGAAGAGATTCGAGGAGAAGGAAGCGTGCGTATTATTGTCGTTGTTGGCGTGCCGTGTATGCAAACATGCCTGTACTTGACGCTCGCAACCCAACGCACACAAGTATTCACACACACACGCACACACGCAAACTCACACACCGCACATCTGCGTACGCACACATCCCACAGGCTGATGCAGCGCTTTCATCAGGGCTACGGCTTTGACGGCCCGCAATACGAATTGTGTGAACGTCCATGGACCCTCGCAGGACAAATGGTGTGCCTGCATGCACATGCGTTGTTGTTCTTGCGTGTCTACATCATGCCGTCGTTATCATGTCTCTTACACAGCCTCTTCTCCTGCGCCTCATGAAATACGCCACATCAACACACGACCAATACACACACACACACACCAGCTGCTGGCGGCGTCATCCATCGCATTTCTCTTCGCAACCAAGACAGGTTGGATGGCTGTGTGTGTGTGTGTGTGTGTGTGTGTGTGTGTGTGTGTGTGCCTGCGTGCGTGTGTGTGTGCGTGCGTGTGTGTGTGTGTGTGCGTGCGTGCGTGTGTGCGTGTGAGCTGTACTTCAAGTGTGTTGTCCCCTCACCACCACCGCCTGCGTTGTCGCCGCTGCAGGCCGCCGCGTCCTCACCGCCGAACTCGTCCTGAGCGGCGTCGTCCTCACAACCGCCGGCGTCGTCTTCCTCTGACCTCTCAACACACACACACACACACATTCACACACATACACACACACACACTGCCTCGGCGAGGCTGCTCAGGTGCAGCCTGTAATTGAATCACATCGCCTCTTGGGTCTCTAGCGCTCGATTATTCTTGCTTGTTTGCTTGTTTGCTTGCTTGTTGGTTCTGCTCGCTTCGCACTTGCTCTTTGCAGGGCCATCACATGTTTGCATATCGTCATTGCAGCTTTGCACATCGTCTTGGTCGGCTCCCTCGCGTTCGCTTGTCCTCGCTCCTTGCATCATGCCCGTGCTTGTCTGTGTATTGGATGCATGTCTACGCTGTCAGTCAATGATTACACCAACGACATCAGCAGCGCACGTGCTTCAACGGTTTCGTCCTATGCACACACACACACACGCACATTTGCACACACACACACACGCACGCACGCACGCATTCCCATGCGCACGCTAGAGATCATCCAAGTCATCATCGTCATCGGTGCCCCATCCTGCCACCTCGCTCTCGTCGCCTTCGAGTTGCCCAATGGACACAACCCCGCCGCCGCCATCGCTGCCATCGCTGTCCCACGTGTCAAAGTCAGCCATCATACGCGCAATGTCATCGTCTTGCTTGGCGCCGTGCAGCAATTCGAGCGAGTGGGCAGTCCTACCGCTATCCTTGCTGCTATCCTTCGTCACGCTGTCCTCCGCGCTATCCTTTGCCGCGTGTGTTCGTGCGGTTGGTGTTGTCGCGGCCTTGGAGGATGTTAGTGGCGCTGCCGCCACTACACCACCGTTTGCTGCTCGTGCGCGGGCAGCCGTAGACTCCATACCGAGATCTGCAAACAGGTCAATCTCTTCCTCCTCCCCTTGGTGTTGCTGTTGTTGCTCTGGTTGCTGCATTGCGTTCGCGTTCGCGTTGATGCCCGCCTTGGCTGCTGCTGTGGTTGTCTCATCGCGCGCCGTACGGACGGTTGGTGCGCTGCTCTGCTGTATGCCGTCGTTGTTGCCAGCGTGCACAGTTCCTCGCGGTTCTGGTGTGGCCATCCCACCGCTACCATCCCTCTCCTGTTGTCTCTGCTGCTCTTGCGTTGGCGCACTGCGCGTCGGTTTTGTCTTCTTTGTTCGCTTGAGCGCCATTCCTCGCTTCTTTTGCGGCTTTGCCGACGGTGACGGCGGCTGCCCTTCAGTACCGTGCACCCTAGCATGCTGTTGTTGTTGTTGCTGCTGTTGTTGTTGTTGAACTGACTGGTTTGTCGATGCTGAGGTTGACACAGATGATGCTTGACCACTTGCTCTGCTGCTGGTGGTTGTCGTGGTCGTCGTGGTGTCACGAGTGTTGTCGTCGTCGCTATCATCACCCCAGTTGTCATCACCCCACCCATCGCCATCGCCATCATCACCATCACCATCGTTATCATCATTGTTGCCATCGTCAGTGTCGTTTGTGTCGCGGCTTGGTCCCGATGCTGCCCCTCTGCTCTGCTTTGCCAACGCTGCAACTCTACCGCTGTGTTTCCCACTGTCAGCCGCACCACTGCCAACGCCAGTGGCATCATTATCGCCATCACCCCATGCCCACGCGGTTGCTTCGTTCATCACCCTCTCCCCACCGCGTTGCTTCGCACCCTCGTCCGTTTTCGCGTCAGTCGTGCTGTCATCATCAACGGCATCCCAGCCATCATCCGACCAGCCACCATGGCCAACGCCACTGCTGCCAGCATGTGCGAGTGGTGACCTCTGCACTCCCCCTTTAACGTCGCCATCACCATCACCACGCTGCGCGCGCGCTGACCCGGCTACTGCTGTTGCTGTTGCTGTTGCTGTAGTTGTGGGCTCCACATCATCAAAGTCCTCCCATCCATCGTCAGAGTCGTCGTTGCCCCAACCATCACCACCACCATCTCCATGAGCGCGGTCGCCATCACTCCCGCTGCCTTCCCCTCGCTGCTGCTGCTGCTGCTGCTGCTGCTGCTGCTGCTGCTGCTGCTGTTGTTGTTGTTGTTCAAGCTCGCGTGCGCGTTTTGCCTCCTCGCGCTGGCGTTTCAAACGCTCCCGTCGCTCCTGGTTCTTGCGGCGCCTAGCCGGACAATATGTCCGCAGCCAGAATACACAGCAGCCGTGGGGACAAGGCAAGGGGACAGAATCAAGGGTGTTGGGGTGAGCGCGTGTGGATGGATGTTTGTGCATGTCTGTGTGTGTCTGTGTGTGTGTGTGTGTGTGTGTCTGTGTGTGTGTGTGTGTGTCTGTGAAAAGGGGGCAGAGCCTGCCAAGTTGCTTGATGTTGGAAAGAGGAAGAAGTGAAGGAGGAGGAAGGGCAAGAGGAAAGGGGAGAGGAGAAGCGATAGAAGAGGAAATGGGGGAAGAGAAGGAGGAAGGGGATTGTGCCGTCCATTCAACATTCAAACAGAAACACATGATGAAGTGAAATCATGAAGGATAGGAACGAAAGGACGGCTGAAAACGTGAGAGGACTGCGCAGCACAGTAACACTGGTTACCCCGCACAACAATCCTTCACAACGCATGACGCAATGCATAGGTAGTGCATGCATCAGCTCATTTTGTTCTAGCGCGCCGTTGACTCCAGAGGCGTATGGCATGCACACATGTGACAACGACAGCCTTGGAAACGCCTGCGCGCATGGTTTGGGGGGGGGGAGAGAGGGACAAGGGAACTGGGGGGAGACGGCGGGGGAGAACAAGATAAAAGAAGGTGAAGACTGGAGGAAGAGAAGCAGAGGCAGAAGAAGGGATGGAAGGTGAAGAAAGAGAGGCAGAGAGTGAGGAAGGAGGCAGAAAACAATGCCAAGGAAGGAAGGGAGGGAAGGGAGGAAGGAAGGAAGGAAGGAAGAGCAACAGCAGCAATGTGCAACACGATTCAATCAAGGGGGCGACAAAAGGAACGTGGAACACCATGGAAGAAAGCACCAACCGCTCCTGTCGGCGAGCCTCACGTTCCTCTGCTGATTGCCCCCTCCGCCCTAGAGCAAGTCCACCTCGCCCGCTGCCGCCATCACCTCGCTGCACATCACCGCCACTGCCAGTACTCTTGCCATCGCCATCATCACCACCATCGTCGCTGCTTCCGCGTGCTGCTGACGATGGCGTGTGGGGCGGGCCTGATGCTACTTCTGCTGATAGGGAGGGCGGTGGCGGCGTGGAGTGCGGTGCTGTGACAGCGGTGGCGGTGGTCGCTGTTGATGCTGCGCTCATGTGTGATGCCGACAGCGACGCAGAGGCTGGCGGCGCTGACCCAGACCGCGGCTGGTGATGTCACAGTGGTGGTGTCACGGTGGTTGTGAGGGGAGACTGCTTGGGTCTGAGCATGTGCACCTGAACACGATGATGCGCAGCATATCACTAACAGTCACACACATACACACAGAGACCAAAAGACCAACCCACGCGTGCGCACTATCGCACCTGCATGCACGGGAGGAAGACGCGCTTTCGTGACGGTGAGACGACAGCACCGCCGAGAACGCGAACACATCCGGCGAGGCCGAGCAGCGACGACAGCACAACATCGTCGTCCAGATCCCGCAGGCCTGGCCGGTTGAATAGTGGTGGTGGTGGTGATGTGGTAGTGGTGGTTGTGGTGGTGGTGGTGGTGGTGGTGGTGGTGTGTGACATGTGTGGTGGTGGTGGGTGGTCGTCAGTTACAGCGACAGATCATGCACACACACATACATAGAAACAGACTCAAGCAGTTTTGATGAAGGCCAAAGCGTCACGGACCCTGTTGGAAGAGGCGGGCGCACTTGTTGACGCGAGCGCGCGGGAGGAGTGAGGCAATGGCGTCAAAGCACTGGCCGAGGACAATAACGGCAGCAGCATCCACCCGCAGCAGCACACGGGGAACCTGCGACCGCAACGCCCTGCAAACACACACACACACACAGACACACACAGACACACAGACACACACGCACACACAGACACACACACGCACACAAGCACGAAAGGGTGTGTGAGTGTATGGCGGTCCGCACTTTCATCACAGCAGTGATGCATCAGCCTGCATCTGTTCGTGCAAGAGACGAGAGGGTGACATGCACGGCAAACGTACAGGCGAAGTGCAGTGCGTGTGTTGTCGTTGGTGTCTGCCGGTGGGGTGCGGTGCAGGGTGGCGATGATGGCTGCCCGGATGGACGGGTCGGCCATATGCGGGGCGCGGGCGAGAGCACCGAGGGCAACGCGACGCACAGCAGGCAGCACAGGCACCGCCGACAGCCGCGCACACAGCAACCTGCAGGCACCGGTGGTGAAGGTGGTGGTGGTGGCGTAGAGGAGGAGGTGGTGGTGGACGCAAAGGTGGAGCGAGTAGGTAAGCAACATAAGGATACAGATACATGCGCACCACGGCACGTCTTCACACACACACACATACGCCCGCACGCACACACACTGCACACTCACGCACTTGAGAAAAGATTGCTTGTGCTGGTGGTCGAATGTGAAAAAGTCGGAAATGTCTCGCAGCAACGACACAAGCGGGTCATCGCTGATGGTTTGCACAGCACCAAGCAAACGCAAAGCAGAGGCACGGCGGTCGTGTAAGAATCGAAAATGGAGAGTGTGAGCAAAAGGACGAGTTAATGACGCCCACGCCTTCCACACACGAACACACACACACACATACACATGTTGGCAAGAGCATACGTACGCAATGGTTTTGTTGTGCTGCAGGTCCTACAATGGTATTCAAAGCGTAAACGATCAAGCAAAGGCACGGGACGTGAGGTGTTCATCATGTGAATCAATGACTGTGGTGATCATGGCGGTTGCAGTGACGTGAACCAGAACAGGCAGCAAAGCAGTGTGAATATGTGTGGGTGGGTGGGTGAGAGAAAGCGCCGGAGTGCACCTTACCCTGATGCGAGAAGATCGCTGCAAGTCTTCAAGCACACGCTGCACGCGTGGCACTGCACAGACAACATGATACCGGGAGGAAGGGGAGAGGTGACACGTGATGGGAAGTGTTACGACGTACATGGATGGTATACGTTGCTCCAACAGCGCCAAGCGGCCGAAACAGCCTTACCAATGAATGCGCACACGCGCACAAGATACGTATTGCACACACACACACGCGCGCGCGCGCGCACGCACGCACCAACGCACTTGGGCTTGGTGCGAGCTCCAGCAGCTCCTGAAGCAAGGTCTGCAAGCCTGCGGCGTCGTTGGGCGAATCCTGTGGACGCGACGTGTGGGTGCGAGATGGGCTGTTGGTGAGTCATTTGCGACCACGAATGATCGCTGAAAACACATGTGGGCAGCATGCTGCGGAGCCGAAGAGCAGACACAACGTGGAAAGAGGAAGGTTGATTGGAGGAACTTACAGCTGGTCTGCAAAACTCAAAGCCGGCCAGCTTCCACGTGTATGAGTGTTTTGAGATGAACACCGCGTCGCACACCAAATTGCCGTGCTCCAACTTGGTCACCTGAAAATAAACGTGCACGTTGAGCGTTAGCATGTGCGCGTGTGTGCGCATGGGTGCGCGCGCATGTGTGTGTGAATGTACATATGTGCACGACGTAACAAATTTGATGTGTGTGCAAAGTGGCCAGTGAAGCACGTTTTCGAGCGAATACACATGCGCGGGAAACGCGGTCACACACTGAGCATATCAGGCAAGTGGCAGACACCATGACAGTTCGTTTTTTTCCAAACCATGGCACTGCCGGCGTTGCCCCCCTCCCAAACAAACACGCACACACACACAGACACACAGACAGACACACACACACACACACACAGACACACACACACACACACACACACACACAGACACACAGACACACACACACACACAGACACACACACACACAGACACACACACACACACACACACACACACACACACACACACACACACACACACACAAAGGACAAGCCGCGAAGAATCCATTTTTGTACCTCATTGAGAAAGTTGAGGGCCTGGGCGAGTTCTGAGATGCCCTGGAGAACCTCGCCCTCAGACATGGTGGGCAGGACTTGCCGCAGCGGCAGAAGGGGTTCGGTGACGATGCTGATGACGCCTTCGTCGACCTGCTGCCATTCCATTTTCACCAGGAAAGGGTGGCGCAAGGACCTGAAGCGCATGCGTGCGTTGTCAATCATCTCTAGGACGCTTGCTTTGCTGACTGCGGACGACGGTGATGCTTTGGCGGCGAGCGCGGGGTTGTGTTCGAAGATGGTGATTTCCTCGTTGTCCACGCTTCGGGACTGGATGAGGGACCATGTACCAGTCTCCTCCTGTGTCACGACAATCAAGTCATCCTCATCCTCGTCATCGCTCACCACAAGGCGCCCTCCACCACCTCCACCTCCACCTCTCCCTTGCCGTCTTAATCTGCTGTCCACTCCACCCATGATGTCCCTCCTTGCTCTCTCGCTTGTGTTGTGCGTTGTGCGTTGTGCGTTGTGTGTGCTCTCCACTTCCTCTCCTTTTTCCTCCAAGGTCAACTTTGCCTTCTTTCAACTGAAAAAGTCAATTTTGGCTTTGGGAGGAGTGGTCTTCCCAACACAACCCAACACGAAAGAAGAGAGGAGCAGTTGACGTGACTGGCGACTTTGGTGGTTGGCGGACCACGAACGACGACGATGCTCGGGTCAAGATTCAGGTTGGTTGGTTGGTCGGTTGGTTGGTTGGTTGGTTGGTTGGTGTACAACTCTGTGTGTGTGTGTGTGCGTGTGCATGTGTGGTACAGCTTGTGCAAACGTGTTTGTGTGGTTGGCGCTGCGCGCCTTGTGTGTGCATCACAACACTCACTCCCGCACACGCCACGTTCCTTTTGTTCCAACGCTGCCGCGCCAGGGGCTCTGGGCTCCTGCAGCCGCCCGACGACGACGCTACGGCAGAGGAAGACGCACCCGACAGCACACCGGAAAGGCCCCTCCAACAACAAGAAGGCCAACAGCAACAGCAACAGCAACAGCACAGTCCCAGCGAAAAGTTGCAACAGAACAAGAAGGTCCAGGATCCGAACCAGGAGTCACCGCCACACGGCCAGGACGACGTTCCCGGAAACAGGCGCAGAAAGCGGCAGCTTCCCTCCATCCAGTAAGTTTCCCACACCACACCCCCCACAACATGCAGAGCACCCACAAACGAATAAGTCGCTACATCACAAGTCACAACGCACACACATACGCATACGAGCACACACACACACGAGCACACACCACCACCACACACATCACCCAACCAGCCAACGCTACACCGAACAGCACGTGATGACGTGAGGGCGTTTGAAGTGAGAGCTCTGAACCATCATCATCCCAGCAACCACACACGCACGCTTGGCTGCCCGCACATTGCACCCACCATCTCATGCGCGCGAACACTTGAGCATATGCATATATGTGTGTGTGTGTGTGTGTGCTCGCTTCCGCTTTGACGCAAACCATGCGTGGCCGTACAACCACCACTGCACCCACCGCGACCAACAGTGACTCGTTGGCGCGCAGCTCGCAGCAGGAGCTGGAAACGACGAAAACCAACGACGCCATGCTGAAACGGAAGGCAACCCGGGCCATGTTCTCCCATGTACGAACACGGGATGAATGAACGCTCCAACTATGTTCGAAATGCGCGCCTGCCACCCTCTCACACCTGCCTCTCATGCGCACCATCGACAAAGCGTTGTGTGTGTGTCTGTGTGTCTGTGTGTCTGTGTGTGTCTGTGTGTGTCTGTGTGTGTCTGTGTGTGTCTGTGTGTGTGTCTGTGTGTGAAGCTGTGTGCGTGTGTGTGTGTGAAGCTGTGTCGCGTACAAGTTGCTTTCGTTGCTGACTGCAGAGGGTCATCACGTCGCCGTCCTGCCTGCCTCCTTGCGTCCTTCTTTCCTTGCTTCCCACTTGATCGTAGGCCGTGACGGGGACGGGCATGTCTCAAGGCATCAATGTTACCGGTGTCAAGGCCCTCATCTCCCAACTCTTGTCGCCAACAGACGACATGCACCCACGTAAGTGTGTGTGTGTGTGTGTGTGCGTGCGTGTGCGCGTGTTGTGAGTGAGTGTGTGTGTATTGTTGTGAGTGAGTGTTGTCGCAATTGTCGACATATGGCCTTGTTAATTCACGGCATGGTGTTGTTGCTTGTTTGTGCAGATGGCGTGTTTGCACCGCGCCACGTGACCACGGACCACGCCAAGCGCGTCCTCGACATCCTTGACTTTGAGTACGTGCAGTTATCGTGTTGGCTGGACAAGGTTCAAATCGTAGTGCACTTCTGTAACCTCACATACTCACACACACACTCTCACACACTCTCCCTCTCACCCTCTCACCCTCACACACACACACCCTCTCACACACCCTCTCACTCGCTCACTCACTCACTCATTCCACTCGCTCACTCACTCACTCATTCCACTCACTCACTCACTCACTCACTCACTCATTCCACTCACTCACACACACTCACACTCACACACACACTCACACACACACTCACACACACACTCACACACACACACGCACGGCACGCTGCAGCCAGGATGGGGTTTGGTCGTGGGACGAGTTCCAGCGGGCGTGCGAGCTGCTGCTGGACTCGACAGGGAACCCATCAAGCTACCGGCGGAGCATTCTCATGGCAGATGATATTGTGCTGCAGCACACCGTGCGGGAGAAAGAGGACGAAATTCAGGAGCTCACAGACAGAATAGAGGCCATGCATAAGGAGTATGAGGACGTGGTTAGTTTGATGGGCGTGACGGTGGACATTGGTGGCGGTGACAGTGTGTTTTCATGACAGCAACATGATTTGTACTTGCTTCACCACAACCACACACACACGCGCGCGCACACGCTCTCTCGCTCACACACACACACACGCTCTCTCGCTCACACACACACACACACACGCTCTCTCGCTCACACACACACACACACGCACACACGCACACACACACACACACACACACACACAGATTGAGGACCTGCGACAGCGGCTGCACGAGCGAGAGGCGGAGAAGCACACGATCATCGACCAGGCCAACGACGACATCGGCGCGCTGCAGAAGCAGCTGCGCGTCCTCAGGCAGCAGCTTGTCCGCGCACGATCCCGCCAGGGTAGCGGTGGCGACAATGACAATGACAACAAGGATGGGGGTGAGGGTGGTGCTGATGATGATGGCACTGCTTTCACGCCGGCCCCATTGCGTCGCCGGCCGCGTCTGCAGCCGACACCGCCAACACCCCGGCTCAGCGTGCGCGAGGCAAGGCGCAGGGAGGAGTGTGCAGACCGCTCCCCTTCGGAGACCAGCAGTGTCAGGTCCACCGCACACACCGCCACAACCGACGCCCTCACAGCGGTTCGTTTGTGTCTGTGTGTCTGTGTGTGTGTGTGTGTGTGTGTGTGTCTGTACATTCTGGATACGTGTCTTCCTGCCTGCTTGCGCTCATGAGTGCACACTCTGTCATACATGTATTCACTCCTCACGCCTCTCGCTCATCTCCCCCATGCCCCCCCCCCTTTGTTGTTTTGTTCTTTCTCATTGCGCACGGCAGGAGGTGCGCCACCTGCGGGCCAAGTTGGCCGATCGCAACGAGCGCATGCTCGCGTTGAAGGACGAACTTGCAGAGGCCTCAGAAGGTGTGCATGTGTGCATGTTTGTATGTATGTTTGAACATGGGCATGGTTGAACGTGTATGTTTGTGTGCGTGTGAGTGTGTGCATTTGTGCATGTGTATGTGTGTGGTGCTGCTTTGAGCGGTGCAAACACCATAGCTCCCTCCTCACACACACGCACACACACACACACACACACACACACAAATCACACAATCACGCGCATCTGTGCAGTGATTGTTGAGTTTTCGGACCGGATATCCCGGAAAGACCAGGAGCTGTTTGCGCTTCAACGGCAGAACGTTGAGCTGCAGAGTCAACTCGACGAGTACCACGTCCAAGGCCTCATCCAACACCGTGCGTGCGTGTATGTAGTGTGTCTGTGTCTGTGTGTGTCTGTGTGTGTGTGTTTGTATGTGTCTGTGTGTGTATGTGTCTGCGTGTTGTGTTCACCGGGCGCGTGATTCACCGCCATTCCTGTACCTCCAGCTCCTCTCGCCACCCCCACCCCTCCAGAGACATCGCGCACTCATCCTTGTACCATATGCACCTTGTTAACGTTTGATCATGAAGTGCGCGGAACATCTCTGGGGTCCGCCAGCCCTGCCCGGAGACAACCATCCTCTCGTCGCCCACACTTTGAAGGTGCTGCCCTGTTTGCATGCCACCAACACGTGTTTGTCGTCGTTGTTTAAGTTGTTGTTGTTGTTTAAGTTGTTGTTTAAGTTGTTGTTTCAGTTGTTGTTTCAGTTGTTGTTTCAGTTGTTGTTTCAGTTGTTGTTTCAGTTGTTGTTTCAGTTGTTGTTGTTTAAGTTGTCGTTGTTTAAGTTGTTGTCGTTTAAGTTGTTGTTGTTGTTGTTGTTGTTGTTGTTGTTGTTGTTGTTGTGCCTCGCACAACCGTGTCATCAGAGTACCACCGATGGCACCCTCTTTGCTGTTGTTGTTCTTGGGTCATTTTGTCCTTCCCGGCTTCCTTGCCCGTATTCCACCCTCTTTTTTTGTTGTTGTTGTTGTTGTGGACTGACATGCCATGCGTGACACGACATCATGTGGCAGGCACATGTGACACGGACGACGACAGTGGTGGCGATACTGACTAGTGGGTCCGATGCCACGACTGGCAACTCGTGACGACTCGCGGCCTCTATTATCTGATGATGACAACGCTGACTTCTTCTAGCTTGTTTGAACATGTACACACACACCTCTTAACTCTATTACCTCTTTGTCCATACACGACTATTGAAAGAGGGGACTGTAGCTTGCTTGTTTGCGAGCTAGCTTGCGATGAGAGCGCACGTTCTGCACACACACACACACACACACACACACACACACACACACACACACACACACACACACACACACACACACACACACACACACACACACACACACACACACACACACACACACATGCATGCTACTACACTTTATGGTGTCTATTTCCATATGTGCTGGTGCGTTCTGCGCAGCTTGCTTATGGCACATCCGTTCCCCGCCACCATTTCTTCGTCTGCACTGCTGCTGCTGATTTCGTCGTGGTGGGGGGTGTGCATGCACAACAACAACAACAGCAACAGCAACACACATACACTGCACTGCACTGCACTGCACTGGCTTGCCTCAACCCGACCCACGCTTGCGCAGCGTACACGCGGTCTAGCGAGACACCCCCGCGCGCAGAACTGCTTTCAACAAAAACCGCAACCAAAGCAGCGAAGCAACAAGTCAAACACACACTCCCAAGCTAAACAACAACGACACTCGCAGCACAAGATCAAGGAATCATCGCTGCCACGACAAAATAACAATCGTGCAATCGATCGTGTCTCACGTCCGTCCATTTTCTTCAACCACGACGGCGATCACACACTCACTCGTCCACCACAACCGCGCCTTCTGACTCAGCAACGACAGCCACCAACAGCAACACCATGACTGACCACGATCAAGGTTCCCCCTCCATGTCCACCGCCATGGAGGCCACCCCGACGATGCAGATGCAGACCAAGCCCTGCGCTCAAGACATGCGTGCAAGCATGATGAAGCCATCCCAGGCGACTTCCTCGTCCCCCAGCAGCAGCAGCGGTGCACGAGTGGAGAAGGAGTCCCGCACCTGGGATGAGATGCTCCAGGACCTGAGAACGGCGCTGGATGAAGACAGCGTGTCCGTTGAACACATCCACAGCATCCTTAACTCGTAAGCATGCCATATGCGCATGCATGACGCGTGTGCAAACTTGGGCAAGGCAGACGAGTGAAGAGAGGCAGCGTGTGCTTCCCACTGCCTCAAGCCAAGCAAAGCAGTTCATGGCCAGAATCTCACTCACGTCACGTGCTTGCTCGTATGCTTGCTGCCGCTGCACAGGTACAAGTCCCGAACGGAGGACTGGAAGCAGTTTGCCCACTTTGACGACCACTGGTATGGGATATGAGGTGGATGCGGTTGTGACTTTTCACGCGCCATGTCATTACTGCTGAGTATGTGTGTATGTCTGTGTGCTTGTGCGTCTTTTTCTGTGTTTGCTGTCGTGGTGCTGTCTCACATGCATGCTTTCTTCCTACAACAGCTACACGAGGAATCTCGTGGACAGCGGCAACGGCAAATACAACCTCATGCTCCTTTGCTGGGACATGGGGCAAGCAAGGTACATATTCCTGGCCGTAATTGTGCCTGTGCATGTGTCTGCGTCTGTGTGTTGTCGTTGCCCGTCAAATGGGGTACTGCTATTGGATCCATCCTCTGCTCTGTTGACCGTCTCCATGGGTACCTGCCTGCCTGCCTGTGTCCCTGTCTCCACTTCAGTTCCATCCACGACCACGCGGGGTCGCATTGCTTCATGAAGATCCTTGACGGCAACCTCGTGGAGGAACTCTTTGGCCCGCCACACGACCTCAAGGTCAGCTTGTATGCAAAAGGATTTTCCCCTTTGCCGACGTGTCTGTCTGTATATCGGTGTGTGTGTGTGTACGTACATGTGTGTGTGTGTCTGTCTGCACGTGTGTGTATGCGCACTGCTCATTGCTCACTGCTCATTGCTCACTGCTTGTTGTGTGGCACCATATGTGTGTGTGTGTGTGCTGTGTGCACAGGAGGGAGAGACGCTTTCACCGCTCGTGGAGGCAGCTCATGATCGCGATGGTGTCCTCTATATCAGCGGTGCGTAATGCGAAGGAACGCCTGTTTTTTTTTTTTGTTTTTTTTGTCGCCGTGCTGCTGTCGGTTGCAATGTGTGACATGTTGGCGATGTGCATTCTCTTCTCTCATACATGCTTGCGTTGCCGACGCCTATTTGTCGTGATGCCTTTGCTGATCGTTGTTGTTGGAGCAGATAAGATTGGCACACACCGCGTGTCAAACACAAGCCATAGCCGACGCGCCGTCAGCCTGCACCTCTACTCCCCGCCATACTCGGTAATCACTCGCCCATGTGTGTGTGTGTGTGTGTGTGTGTGTGTGTGTGTGTGTGTGTGTGTGTGTGTGTGTGTGTGTGTGTGTGTCTGCGACTTCATCTTGTCGTGCACACCCTGCTCCACCGACCACCCCACGCCTATGACGATGCCTCACCCAATCGTGTTCCTCCCCCCTCCCCACTTCTTCGCTTGACAGGAGTGTCACTGCTTTGATGAGCGCACGGGTACCAAGAGCACCTCTGGCTGCATCTCCTTCTACAGTGAATACGGCGAAGTTTGCTGCGACGATTGGAAAAGTGCGTTTGCGTGTGTGTGTCTCTGTGTCGGTGTGTGTGCGTGCGTGTGTCTGTGTGTCTGTGCTTGTGTCTGTGCTTGTGTAGACAGCGCTCAGCGCTCGTGCACGCCCTCTCTGTGCGCTTCGCTTCCCTCAGCTAACATCTTTGTTGCACCCTTTGCACTCCATCTCACTCCGCCCCGCCTTGTAGGTGGTGTTGCTGCCAAATCTGCAGACTACTGCTAAACAAACTACGTGCAAACACACTCTGTGTGTCGGCCACGACTAATCACTCCCGTTAAAACTGATGCCATGACCCTCTTCGTGTGTAGCTGCCTGCCTGTCTCCTTCTCCTCCTTTGTTAATGGTGCTGCCGTGATGTGTGATGTGTGTGGTCTTGTCTCTTTGTTGTTTTGTTGCTTCATTGAAGTCCTGTCTACAAATCATGGTGGTCGCTGACAAACAAACAAGCCAACAACAACATGCGCCGCCATCCACGTTGTCGCCCGTTTCTTCGTTCATTGCTGACTTTTGTTGGATATCTTTCAATAAACATCTGCATTTTGAGGACAGCAGTTGCCAGCCAGTGGTGGTGGTGGTTGATGCAAGACGCCGCCGAACACAACAGCAGCAGCAGCAGTAGTGGGAGAGATGATGAGCAGCTTGAGTGGATGGCAGTGGCGTGGGCTGGTGGTGGCCTTGGTGGCGCTTGTGGCTGCCAACTGGCTCAAGCCAGCTCCGGTCATCAAGCCTTACGAGTATGAGATCATCAACGAGATCTGGACACCCCAGGTCGGTGTGTGTGTGTGTGTGTGTGTGTGTGTGTGGGTGTGTGGGTGTGTGTGTGTGTGTGTGTGTGTGTGTGTGTGGGTGTGGGTGGGTGTGGGTGGGTGTGGGTGTGTGTGTGTGTGCGATATAGCGTCTCCCTCTCTCGTCTACCCTCTTTGCAAGCTCTTTCATCTCAACCACTCCGCCTTCCCATCCCCCTCCTGCCATCCACCCACCCTTGTTCCCCCTCCCCTTCCTCGCCTGGCAGGAGCAAAGTGAGCTCGCGGACATGGTGCGCAGCTACAGCGAGTTCTTCAGCGTCATCTCAGGTGCAGCAGCAGCAACTACACATGCAACTACAGAGCTTTCATTGATGCCAACCAAACCACCAACCCCCAAACACTTCCTCATTTGTACCTCGTCGTGATCTCACGCCCTTTCCACCACACACATGCACACACATGCACGCACATGGTAGACCAAACACCTGCCACGGACAACATCGGCGAGGCCGTACCGTACGATCCTGAGAAAGGATGCACGCATCCGCTCATGGTCCCGTCTCGCAACGGATCCCACTGCATCCTTGCCCCACGCCTGGACATTGGCAGGTAACACCACGCTGGCCCGCGCTCATGCTCGTGATTGTGCTTGTGTCTGTGCTTGTGCTTGTGTGTGTGCTTGTGCTTGTGCTTCCCCATGCAATCGTGCTCGTGCATTTGTCAGTGACTCTGACCATGGCATGCATTTGTGGGGTGCCTGGTTGGTCCTGCGTGTGGCCCTTCTTCTGCTTCTGCTTCTGCTGTCACTCGTCTATGCATCCAACTCACCACACACCAACACTCCCCTCCTTGCCCTGATCCATCGGCAAATGCAGGCATTATGTCCTGACGGGCGGCAACACGGGACTGAAGGAGTCGTACGACAAGCTGGTGAGCCGGCTCCTGTCGTTTGCGCAGTTCTTCATTGGCAGCAACAAGGACGCTCTGGCCCAAAACATTCCCTTGATTGATAAGCTGTTTGAGAGCCCCGCATACAAGAAGGCCGTGGACAAGGTCTGCCCGGGACACCCGTACCTCGACCCGTTCCAACTCGTAAGATAAACACCACTAGGGTAGAGGGGGAGATGATGGGATAAAGGGTGGGGGATGCGTGTCTCTGCTTATCATTCTGCATACAAGACACTGAGCCAGTATGTTACTGCTACGCACACTCGCACTCACTCTCACTCACACACATACACTCACTCACATTAACTCACTCACTCACTCACTCACTCACTCCCGCACGCACGCACGCACGCACTCACTCACTCCCGCACGCACTCACTCACACAACAATGACAACAACGTGGCAGGGAGTTATTGTGCAAATCCCTGGGCAGACGGTTGCCATGCACTACGATGCACCGTGGTTCTGGGGCGCTGACCGCATGCAATATCCAATCTGGTTGCTCGTCGTCATGCACGCCTCGGGCCTCTTCCACGACATTGACCTCCCACAGGTGTGTGTGTGTGTGTGAATGTACTGCGTTCATTCTTTCTCCAGCTGCCACCAGCTGCATGGCTTCGTCACACACACATAACCCCCTCCTCCACCTTGCCGCCCTCCGTTAACCACGTTGTTACCGACACACACACACGCGCGCGCAACAGATTCAGGGTGTGGCCTACATTCATCCGTGGAAGGTGGATAACATGACGGACGCAGACATTGCATCCACCTTTGGAGGCTCATTCTTCTTTCATCATGAAGGCCCTGAGCGCGCTCCAGGGCGCCTTGCCCCACGCCCAGGCTCCGCTATCCTTCTCGACGGCTCCAAATGCATTCATGGCACCGATCTTTACCTTCCCCCTGGCACCACGGATGCACCCATGATGCAAAAGTCTGTGTGTGTGTGTGTGTCTGTGTGTGTGTGTTTGCTGCTTTCTCACCCGTGTACCCCCTCCCCCCACAAAGACCTCACACACTCACACACACGTCTGCCTCCGCACCTTTCAACACGACAATCCCCGCCGTGTCGCCACAGGGACAGCAAGCCGAGCCTTGTGTACTCCTCGAAGAACACCCCGACCACCCCCACCCGGGACACGCTGTGGAACGTTGTGGCCGACGGCAAAGTCGTGACGACATACAAGTTCTCAGACCTGCGCATCGCCCTGGTGAGCCAATTCATGATGCCTGATGTGTGTGTGTGTGCGCGCGTGCGTGTGTGTGTGTGTCTGTCTGTCTGTCTGTCTGTCTGTCTGTCTGTCTGTCTGTGTCTGTCTCTCTGTCTCTCTGTCTGTGTCTGTGCGTGCGTGTTTGGCATTTGCTCAACATTCTCCGCTCTTCATGTGGTTTTGTCAGGTGTGGCGGTCAAAGTGCTTTGCATCCAAGGAAGAGAAGCGGCGTTACGACAACACCCCTCCCCTTGAGGTGAGCCCGGCACCTCGGTGGTGATGATGATGCAGTGGCGTCCACGTTGCAAGCGTGCTCAAACCACACAACGCAACACGGCGCATACCTGCTTGCACACACACTCACACACACACACTCACACACACACACACACACACACGCACACACACACACGTGTACATGTGCCAATATGTGCATCCCTACTCACCGCCGCCGCCACCACCGCCACTGTTATGAACGGGTGCAGCTGTCTGCCATCCTGGAGCGGCTGCGGGCGGATCTCGTGAAGCGAAACCGCATCGACAAGGACGCCGTCATTGCGCCCATCGACTTTGTACGCCAGCACGCGGAGAGATGAGATGGATGGGATTGCCAGCCATGCTGCTGTTAATGCTGTGACATGCCCCATGCACACACTCACGCTCACACTCACACTCACACACACACTCACACACACACACACTCACGCACTCACTCACTCACTCACTCACTCACTCACTCACTCACTCACTCACTCACTCACTCACACACACACTCACTCACTCGCTCACGCCTTACTCTGCGCTCACCCACTGCCTTCTGCAACACCAACACCTTCTTTGGTCTTGCAACGCGAATTGCAACCCCAAACTGTCCACTGGGTCTTTGTTCCTCCTCCTCCATAATGTTCCTGGCAGGCGACGCTGCTGCTGAACGAGTACGTCAACTACCCGCTCCCGCGCAACACGTGGATGCCGTACAACTACTGTGCACTTCCGCGCCTCTTTGGCGAGAAGCAGGGTGGCATTATCACCTCACTCCTCAAGCCCTTTTGCACCTAAACCCGCTGCGTGTTTCGCGTGTGCTTGCACCGGATGTTGCTCTTTCACTCAGTTCTTCCTTCCTTCCCTCCTTCCTTCCCTCCCTTGCTTCCTTACCTCTGTCCTGTCATGTGTTTGCCTTTGGTTACCCTGTGGCTGCTCTTTCCCAGTAAGCAAGCTCCTGTTCTTTCTCTATACATCAACAGCTGGTGCTGTTGCTTCCTCAACCGCTTGCTCCCGCCCCTTCGTCTTGCTTCCTTCTCTGTCTTCGTCGCCATTCTCTTTGCGTTCGCTTGCAGTTTCGTTGTGACAATCGTAGGTTTTGTTGCCCCACCCTTTCGTGGCCCACGTGCTTCTCTCATCTCTCACTCTTCGCAGCGCGGCTTGTTTCGTTGACATTACACCCCGAGTTTTGATTCATTCACAAGGGAGATACGACCCGTGCTGCACATGTACATGTGGTCTGAAGGAGGGAGGGGGAGACAGCTGGAGGTGTATTTGCGCTGTTGTGGACACCGTTCCAAACACGTACACAAGAAGAGAACACACCATACATGCGACACACCCTTGCCCTTGCTGCCTCGGCTGCAACCATATCACTTCCGCTCCTGTATGCTACCGCCAACACCACCACCACGATGGCGCGAGCGGACAACAACAGCATCAAGTGACACGGGTGTCTCCCGCAACGCTTCCCCCTCATTTATTTCAACACCGCTCTGACCACCACCATCACCACCATCACCATCGTCACCATCGTCATCAGCATCATCGCGAGTGGTGGCATCTGTGATGTCGGGTTTGGGCGCGGGCAGCAGATCAGGGAGGACTGCTTGGTACTCTGACGACACGAAGGTAACATGGACACGCAGGAGAGAGGTGAGTCAGTTGGTGGCTAATGGGCGATTGGGAGGAGTGGGAAGAGGGGGAAAGGAGGAGAGCGCTCACAGCTGAAAGGAACATAGAGCTTGAAGGAGAAGAGACTCGATAAGTACACACGCGCGCGCGTCCTTACGCACACACGCACGCGCATACATGAATACATACACACACGCACACAAACACACTTTGCACGCACCTTTGCCAACTTTAACGCTGCGCCGCGGCCGGTATGTAAACGGGTCTGGACCCACCGCCCTCATCTCCGCCAACATGGCGTTACGATAGATCTCCTCCCTCCGCTCAGGCGTGATCTCACCTGGTCGCGTCTCGCGACGCACGCGCACCACCAGTTGCTCGTCGCCGTTACCACTGCCACCAACGCCACCGCTACCATCACTGACGTCAACATGCGCCACGTGACCCCGACCACTGCAATCACCATCACATTGAACATCCATATCATTCGAGCTCACCCTGCACTCGGCCGTGTTTGTGGTGTTCGTGTCGCCATCACCACAGCCGCCGCCATCGCTGCCACCACCTGTGCGTCCTTGGCGATGCTTCTTCGCCTTGCTTTCCCCACGCCCATCACCATTCACATGACCAGCATCATCACGACCACCACCATCAACACCAGGTGCAGACGTGGACGTGTCTTCCGTGTGCTGCAATCGTCGGAGTGCTGCTGCTCGCGCAGCCTCTGCAGCCGTCATTGGCTGACCCCGGCCACCGCCACCACCACTGCCACGTGCCGCTGTTGCTGTTGCTGTTCGTGTTGGTGTCGGTGTTGGTGTGAGTGGGGCTGTGCCGCCCCCGAGCCGCTGCCCAGTGTGACCTGTGCCGGCAAACGCGGGTGTCTGCGTGCCACCCGTACTGCTGCTGCCACCGGTGTGAGGATGAAATGATGACGATGCTGCTGTTGACGCTGATGATGTTGTTGATGATGACGCACCTTGCAGTTGCCTCCCACCCGATTTGGTCCAGTGAAGCTCGTCATACTCCTTGCGCAACTGCCGGAACAGGTCCCAGAACTTCCGGTCGTGTTTGCTGTGAACCATGTGTGCCAGTTCGTGAAGCAAGGTCTGGATGATGACGTGGTAGTGCCGAAAGCCTTCAAAGTCGTCCGTACGCAACCGAAGCGCAATCACCTGTCCTTTGTTCTGGTTGTATCCGAGCAAGCACGAATCTGTCACGCCGACGATGCCTGTTTCCAAGCTCGGCGCAAACTCCTTCAGTATGCCAACACGCCAGCTGCACAGGCATGAGGAAGGGAGGACCAAAGCAAAACGGTGAGTGCGAAGCAATAGGGGAGTTGGCTGAGAAAGAAGCAATGGACGTCAGTTGCTGGCAAACAAGCGGCGTCGCACGCTACCACGCATGATCGCACAGGCAAAATCGAAACGCCTCAAATACATGCTCGCGCCCATACCAACATCCACACACGCATGAAAACGAACACACACACACACACGCACATGCACGAACACGTACACACACACTCTCTCTCTCTCACACACACACACTCTCTCTCTCACCCTCATCCTCACTCACTCACTTGTGCTTCTTCATGATGGCGTATATGTTTGGGTCCGCGGCGAGGCGCTTGAGGAGGTCGAGGGCGGCCGATGCCGGCGGTGCTGCTGGGTCGCCTGAATCGGGGAGCGGCTCAAGTGCACCAAACAACATCTCCTGGGCTGCCATTGGCGATGTGGTGACAACCGCTCCACGCTTTGCCAACGCCCGCTCCCGCGCCTCGAATTTCTGCAGTTGTGTGTGTGTGTGTGTGTGTGTGTGTGTGTGTGTGTGTGTGTGTGTGTGTGTGTGTGGTGGTGGTGGTGGTGGTGGTGGCGGCGGTGGTGGAGAGAAGAGAGAAGGTGTGCGTGTGTTGTGAATAAGTGTATGTGCGTGTGAGAGGGAGAGAAGAGTGTATGTGTGTGTGTGTGTGTGTGTGTTGTGCTTGTGCTATATGAGTGGGTGTACGCCATAAATCAAATGTGTAGTGTCATGGCCAGTCAGTACATACCTGCTCGGTCTTTTTGAGCTGCTCAACTTGGCTTTGCTGTGTGCCAACAAGCATCATGGTCGTGCGCTTGCGCAGCTTCAAATCTGAGAGCTCCGTGTCGTCCTGTAGCTGCCGACTGTTCGCCAGGAAAAAACCCCCACACCCATGTACGCAAGCGATGAATGGTGATGAGCAATTTGAGCCAAGGAAGGGAATAGGAAGTACAAGCCTTCAGAGAAGCCGCAGCACACGCAGAGAACGCACTACAACTTTCACGAAAGTATAACACACTCACTCGCGCACCCACTCGTCCACACGCACTCGCACACACCTCTTGTGCAAGAGCTTTTGGTTGTGCATCTCCACGTTGGCCAGCTCAGCCAAGCGAGCTTTCAAATCGCCTGCAGTGCAGGAGGTGCAAGAGTGAGCAGAAAACACGCCAGCAAATGGATCGTGCACCTCATGGTGTGACTCACCCTCTTCGTCCTCACCGTTGGCACAGTCTCATACACGCACGCACCCGCACGTACACACATGCACACACACGCACGCACGCACGTACACAATACACGCCACGCAACAACTGTTACAACCACAACTACAATCACACATACCGACTGTTTCCATGGCCGTCGTGTCAATGGTGTACTTTGATTTTCCATACGACACAACAACCACACGCTGTGGCTGGTCTTCCTGTTTTGTGTCTCCCTCCATCTTGCCTGCCTGCCTGCCTTTGATGGGTGGTTGGATAGACTCGGTTGATGGTTGGATGGCGGTGGTTGGTTGGATGTGCGAGGTTGACGAGAAATGAAGCAACGCGGATGATGACTGAGCTATTCAAGTTGGGAAGATTTGTTGATACTGTCGTCAATTTTCGGCTGTGTTTTGGTTTTCATTGACGGCGGTGGTGAAGGAGGCTGTCATCGTTCCTTCCTTTGCCTGTGCGTGCGTGACACGATGGCCTGCTTTGGCATACCGCTGGAGACCCTCATGCTTCCAGCCACTCCAGGAGGTGTGTGTGTGTGTCTGTGTGTCTGTGTCTGTGTCTGTGTCTGTGTGTCTGTGTCTGTGTCTGTGTCTGTGTCTGTGTCTGGCTGTGTGTGGCTGTGTGGCTGTGTGGCTGTCTGTCTGTCTATCTGTCTTCTGTCTGACTGTCTGCCTGCCTACCTGCCTGTGTGTCTGGCTGTCTCTCTGCGTCCTTCCTATGCGCCCGTGCAACTTCACTGCCTCTTCTGTCCACCGTCTCACACACACACACACTCACATAATCATAACCACACACCTTCCGCAGATCCAAAGCTGCCACAAGTGCTGGTGTTTGTGTGCGAATATCTTCGCGATGCGTGCGAAAAGTGGAGAGTGGATGGCCACCCAAACCAGTTCTTGCAGATGACGCTGCCCATGTTCGACCGCGACCTGTACGTCTTAGTTTCCGCCCTTCCAAATCTGATGTTGCCCACGCTGCTTCTCGCCATCGAAGCGGGTCTAGCGAGCCACTATCTTTTTTGTTTGACTTGATCTTCTCACAGCAGCACAATACTAACATTGCACTGCTTGCACAGGTTTGCGCGTGTCAAGCGAGAAGTGAACAAAGGCAACCTCCAGGCGTGCAAGTCCGTTCCCTGCGCATTTCGCCTCCTGAAGGTGCGCAACCATGCACACCCACACCCCTGTGTGCGTTTGAGTTTGGGGCTGGCGCGTTGACGTGCTTGATGCTGGCACGTTCGTTGCGGCATACCCTCTTGCTTGCTTGCGTGCTCTTTCGCATATCAAGTGTGCAGTCTCGTGCTCATGGCCAATCTTGGTTGCTCAGACCTTCCTGCGCGAGCTGCCATCGCCCATCATCCCGGAGCCCCATTACGACACGTGCCTGACCATCTGCGAGGAGATGATGCAGCAGTGCGTCGCCACCATCACCACCCACGACGCCTTTGCACCTCTCGCCACGGCCGTGCTGGGCCGCAAGTCCCCGATTGCAGCGGAAGAGCTGAAGAGCGTGAAGGCGACATTGGCAGAGGGATGGCGGCGCAGCGAGATCGCGCTGACGGCAGGTCAGTCAACAGCCGCTCCCATTGCTTAGCATTGACATGGATTTGTGGATTTGAGGGATGCTGGATATGTGCTGGTGGTTGAGGCATTGGAGCGATCATGTAGGAGTGGGGACTGCCTGCAAGATGGGTGAGCGCCGTGGTTGCTGGTGTTGCATGTGTGTCACGTTGCTGCGTTGCCCATGTCGTCTGTAGATGAGGAGGTGCGATGTGCGGCCTTTGACGCAGTCTTGGACGAGCTGGCGTCCCACCCGCGCACGCACAGCACAGACATGGAGGAACTCTTCTTCCTTAGTCTTCCAAAGCACAACAGGCTCGCCATCGAATTTCTATGTGCGTGTGTGTGCGTGTGTGTGCGTGTGTGTGTGTGTGTGTGTGTGTGTGTGTGTGCGTGTGTGCGTGTGTGTGCGTGTGTGTGTGTGTGTGTGTGTGTGTGTGTGTGTGTGTGTGTGTGTGTGTGTGTGTGGGTGTGTGTGTGTGTGTGTGGGTGTGGGTGTCCCTGGGTGTCCCTGTGTGTGCACCTCTGTGTGCACCTCTGTGTGTGTGTGTGTGTGTGTGCGTGCACCTCTGTGTCTGTGCCTGTGTCTGTGTTTGTCTGTCTGGCTGGATGTACACACTTGCGTGTGTCTGGGACAGTCGCGTTGCGCTGCCATCCAGCTGAAGCAGCTATCGCAGTGTCATCACCAGCTCATCAATCCTGCACCCGTGTGTTTGTCACCTGTGCAGGCTCCAAGATTGGAGAATGGCACCTGTCGTACCTGTCCGCCCTCCAGCGCAATGACCCAAGTGCTGCCACTACCGACCCAAACGCCGCTCCCGTGAGTGCCTGCAAGCATGCACGAGTGTGTCGTACACTTCTTTCCCCTTGATGATGAAAGGAAGTTGTTCATTATTTTGTCCTTACGTGACCTTCTTCACCGACCACAACGCACATACGCACGCACATGTGTGGGTGCGCCACACACACACACACACACACACACACACACACACACACACACACACACACACACACACACACACTAGGACCCAGGATCCCGTCTCCGCTTCATCGATGCCATTGCTGTTCAGTTTGCGCCACACGTGTTGCGCCCGTATGCAATCGTTACCGGTGCGCTTGTGTCTGTGTCTGTGTCTGTGTCTGTGTCTGTCTGCCTGTCTGTCTGTCTGCCTGCCTGCCTGCCTGCCTGCCTGCCTGATTCTGCCGGCTATTCTATGCGCCTGGACTCGATTGCGAGTGTCACGGGAGCAACATGTGACCCAACCGCCTGTGTCTCCCAATCCTTCACGTCAGACTCGACACCAAAGTGGAAACGAAAGCGCCTGCAAGTGATGTTCTTCAAGCTCTTGGTGTCGCTCGTACGACGAAAGGTGAATCATATTCGTCGCTTCCTCCGTGCTTTGCTCGTCATGCCACGGGCTCTCTACCATATCACACAGATAACGGCAACTGCAGCGCCATACGACAACTCCCTGCACACCCAACGCATAGGCGCCCATGCGCACTACCCACACATACAATACACACACACACACATACACACACTGATATGCACATACACACACACTGATATGCGCACACACACACTGATATGCACATACACACACACTGATATGCACATACACACACACTGATATGCACATACACACACTGGCGTGCGCACGCGCGCGCGTGCACACACGCATGCCCATCTCTGCAATGTTGGATGTGACAGTTTAACCGGTTGACGGCGCAGGAGCGACACCAGCTCGACCAACCGCACGAAGCGTTTCTCCACTCCATCATCGCAGCACACTGCACAGGGTGAGATACATGGTACCTGCTGATCGTCATCACAGTAAGCGGTGTTGAATCACTGCTGCTGCTTCCTACTACTCACGACATGTGATTGCCACCTCTATTTGTGTGTGTGTGTGTGTGCAGGCAACCGCTCGCAAATGCTTTTGCTCAGCCTCAGGTATGTTGTAGTTCATCACAGCATGATTGTGTGTGCGTGTGTGTGACTTGTTGCTGACGCATCTGTGTATTTCTGTGCGTTGTTGTTCGCGTCAGCTCATGTCGTTTCGCTTGACAGACACGCGAAGAGCGCATCGTCTCCTTCTCGTCCGTCGATACATTGAGGTGCACCCATTTGTGCACATGGACGTACTGCTGCCTCGATTCTTGCAGTCTATGTTGCGCAACACACTCGCACGCGCACAAGCTCTCATCTACATACACATTGCGCACACACTGACGTGCACACACACGCACACACGCACACACGCACACACGCACAAACATACACACACGTACGCACAAACAAACACGCACATACACACGCGCACGCACATACACTCGCGCACGCACAAACATACACACACGCATTCACATCGACGCACACGCACGTTCGTTCTGCCTTCATAATCCTGGTTTGCGCCCGCCAGTGTCGGGAAAGAGCACGCGAGCGGCGTGGATGTGTCCTCTCTCTACTCGGGCGACCGGCGCGTGGTGTATCCCGTGCTGGACACGACTGGGCATGCAGCGGAGGGGGTCACAGTGACATATGCGCGCAACAACGACGCAAATATGTTCGTGGTGGTCGCACACGCGGTCAAGCAGGCGCCCAGCCGTGAGCGAGGCGCGCGTGGGGAACAAGGGACACTGGAGGATTACACGCACCAACAGCAACAGCAGCTGCTGCATTCGATGCAGCAACAATCGGCGTTTGTCCAACATCACAGTCACCACCACCTGCATGATCAGCATCAACATCATCATGTGGGGAGCGACGCGAGCGCATTTGGCGATGGATTGGAGCACAACAATGCCCCACGCATTTCAATCGACAACCTCACACACGGCGACGATGATGATGATGATGATGATGATGATGATGATGATGATGATGACGATGACGGCGATGATGAGGACGGGCACGAGGGTGGACTATCTCTTCACCACGACAATTTGAGTGCCAGTCAAATTCCGCTAGCACAGGTGTGCCATCACTTCTGTGCTTGCTTTGACGGACGAGTGTGCGTTGCTTGCGCTGGCATCACGTCGCACCCACTTGAATCATCACTTGTTTATTACCGCACACTCTCTGCCCCTGTCTTTACGCCTCACTGCCTGTACACACTCGACACACACCACGACGCACATGTTGTCAGACACCACTGTTGGCGCCGACACCACGTCCTGGATCAGCAGAACCGCAACAGCGAATTGACACAACGCTGCCGCTCGTCGACGTGAGTTTGCGTGCGTGCGTGCGTGCGTGCATGTCTTTGTGTAGCTGTTTGGCTATGACATTGCTGTGCAGGAACTCTCGGAGGTGAATGTGCTGCGTTGCATTTCCCCCCCCCCTCTCTCGCTGGCCTTGAACGCAGCTCACGCATCACCGTCATCACCATCACCACCACCACCACCACTGCGGGCTATATTTGCGTGCAGGCGCAATGGCTGCATTCCCTGCAGCTTGAACGACACGAGAAACAGTTGCTGGAGACGTGCCCACTCCTGCGCGAATGGTTGCAACTCAAGTACCACCCAGCAGACCCAGACACAAACGTATGCGCAGATGTTGTGGTGAAAGGTGCTCGCATGCTGCACGAATGATCGCTGTAACACTGTTGCAGTTGGCATTGATGTTCTCGCTGTTGCCGTTGTTGCATTATTCTGCTCATCTGTTTGAGCAGTCTGTGCACACACGCCCTATTGTTGCGTATTCCACCAGCATGTGCTGGGAAAGCTCACATGTCTTGGTGTGCTGTTGTGTCTCTGCAGCCGCAAACGCTGGCGCTCAGTGCTCTTCAGCGCGTGAGCAAAGAGGACATTGAACACGCAGACAACCTGCAGGATGGGGGCGACAATGCAGCAGAGCAACAACAACAACAACAACAACAACAACAACAACAACAACAACAACAACAACAACAACAACAAGTGGCGGTCGTGCCACCAGGTGAAGGCATTATTGATTTGATATTCGATCGAGGCGTGCACGGAGGACTCGAAACAACTCGGGTATGAACAGCTGGCGTAATTAGTGTGAGCGTGCGCTCGTGCGCGTGTGTGTGGGTGTGGGTGTGTGGGTGTGGGTGTGGGTGTGGGTGTGCGCGCGCTTTCGTCTAACACTGCCGTTATCAACCCCTCACACGTGTGTGCCTGTTATCCTCTTCCCATCTCAGCTCAACATCCATGAAGCGCCTGCCCCCGCCGACGCCATCAACTACGACTTCGTCTTTGCATTTCCGAGGTTGGTCGCTGGAATGCGTTAGAGCCGTGTGGTCATGCGCATCCTTTGAACGCTTGAGTTTTGTCCTGTTGTGATGAGCAAATGAGGATGTACAAACGCTCACAAGTGATTCACCCTCATGCACACACACACACACACACACACACACACACACACACACACACACACACACACACACACATACACAAAAAAAAACACACAAAAACACACACACACACAAAAACACATACGCGCACGATTGCAGGACGGTTGACACGGCCCGGGATGAAGCCACGTCGTTGGCAGCAAGCAGCCCAACATCAAACTTCCTCGCCTTCAGCACCAAGGTGCGAACAACTGCACGTGTGTGTGTGTGTGTGTCTGTGTGTGCGCGGCGACTGTGCTCCAGGGGACCTTCACCCATGCTTCCTTCCTTCCTTCCATCCTTCCATCCTTCCTTCCATCCATCCATCCATCCTTCCTTCCTTCCTTCCTTCCATCCTTCTTCCTCACCACGGTTGGGTGCTTTCGCGTTCGCTGGGTTTGTGTTGCAGAATCACAAGACAAAGCCGCATCTGGCAGATGAACACACCGAACTCCTCAACACCTGGTCGGTGGCCTGGAGTGCCACAGTGCTTTGTTTTCCACCCCATACACACGCACGTATGCGCACATGCACACACGCCCACATACACACACATACACACATATACACACACCCCACAGCACCTCACCCTCAGACATCCTCGCACCTTCAACACCATACACCCTCCTCCCCTCATACATGCATGCGCATGCCTCCAACCACCAGCTTGCCCAACAAGACAAAGACAATTGCAGAGACGGGCGCATGTGAAGTGTGCCAGCGCGCCATCTCTTCCGGCCCCTCCCTCGCCCGCTCACACCGACGAACTGTGTGCAGGTGCACATTTGATTTGTTCGCAATGTGTTTCGCATGTCCGTGCGCGTGTTTGGATGGTTGTGTGTTGTTAATCCCTGGCTTTATGTTTCCGAACGCTGATCATGCGTGCGTGTGTGTGTGTGTGTGTGTGTGTGTGTGTGTGTGTGTGTGTGTGTGTGTGTGTGTGTGTGTGTGTGTGTGTGTGTGTGTGTGTGTGTGTGTGTGTGTGTGTGTGTGTGTGTGTGTGTGACTTGTTGCTCGTCAGTCTCCACAAGTTCTCATGCTGTCGTTCCCCCCCCCCCCCATTTGACCCGTGTGTTCGCAGGTACTGCTCTCGGCGGTTGTGTCACGACTGCTGCAAATCGGCCTTCGTTGTCCCGAGCTACATGCTGATCAAAGCAAACTTTCAGGTGCACATGCACGCTTGCCCGTTTGCGTGCGTGTGCGCCAGTGACAGTGCTCTCCACACCTACAACGCATGATCTACCGCATCTGCATCTCACGTTCCTCGACACAACATGATCAATCAATCACCCGTGCTTACAGGAACACAAGCTGTGCAACCAGTGCCATGATCACCTCGTTCTACATCAGCACAAACCTCTGGTCCTCTTGGACCATGCCAGCCCCGCATTCATCAAGGTGGGAGGAGGGTGTCGCCCACCTGGAATTCCCGCCATGTAGCTGCTCTCCATGTCAGAGGACATCCATTCTCCGTGTCATTTTCACTTTACAAAACACAGGGCACATCCATCGCCGCACATACGCCCGTGCTAATGCCTCTTCTCCTGCCACTTCTTTCTCTTTCGCAACTCACGCATGCACGTGCGCTTGTGCACACTACTGATTGTTTGCAGCACGTTGGGAAGCAGCGCATCTTGCAGATTTACCATTTGCGATCGGAGATACAACAGCTGCTGTACTACTACATCCTTCCAGGTTGGTTGTCAGGGACGCTCAAAGTTGGTGATTTTTGCATTCACTATGGGCGGTATCATGACACACACATACTGCTTCACACACTCTTCACGAACACACTCACGCGCGCGCACACACACGCCCTCTTCACATACACACACACACACATACACACACACACTCACTCACTCACGTACACATACACACACACCCTCACACATACACACGCTCAACACACCACACACACGACACACACACAACACACGACACACACGGCAGGGTGTTCTTCACGTGACAGCCTGGTGGCACTGCTGCCTGAGGACCTGCTTGGCTACATTGTGCAGTTTTCCATCCACGATGGCCCACGGGTGTCCATATCGGACCTCGTCGCCCTCCACCGCCGTCGCAGCACCATCATTCCCCGCCTGCAAAGCGTGCGTCGGCTGCTTGAGAGACACGTGCACGCGTGCCCCTCGTGCCTGCAGGCAACGAGCCCGCGCGCATGCTGCGCACTCGACCACTGCAAGCATTGGGACGCTGCCAACGATGACCCTTTGCACACGCAGATGGCAAGAAGCCGAAACGCCAGCACGAACCACTCGTTCCATTCCAACCGCACCATCACCAGCACTGGCAGTGGTGTACACGGAGGTGGTGGCGTGAACGCAAGCATGCCTTCCGTCGCGTACACGGCGCAGCTGTCCAACCTCAACGTGAGCGGCCTTGAGGCACTTGATGCCGGTGCTGGCCGTGGTGATGGCACAGAGAATGCAGCGAAGGAAGGGAATGGCACACGTGCTGCTCGCCCGAGTCAACACCACCCGAGCACAGCCAGCAGTGCTGCGGATGAGAGTTCAGACCACGGGTCACGGTTCATTCACATTCAGCGTGATTCCCTTCGGCTGTGCCGATCCTGCCTTACATATGGACACGAGGAATGCATGGATGCCTCCACGGGGGAGTGTGCGCGGTGCGTGTTCCTGCAGCAGCAGCAGGAACAAGAGGGGCAATACGCGGATGCTGATTTTGGGCTGAGCTTCCTTGGCAAGAACGGCGGTGGGTCCACTGCTCGTGAGCACGTGGATGCGTTGTACTGCCCAACCCCGCGCCCCATCAGCGGCACCTTGAACAACATTCATGCCGACATGGTTTTGTTTGACCATGTCATCCCCGATCACTTCGCGTGACCCTTGGAGGATGCAAGGCATGGATGGTGTGCGCTATTTGTGACGTGTCGTTTGTTGCGCATTCGTGTCCAGTTTGGGCGTGCTTTGCACGCATGTGTTATAGGCAAGTACAGGAACATCATTTGAATGTGGAGGTCCCGTGAAATGACAAACACACACACACACACACGCACTTGTTTCGTTTGCTTTGCAGCATTTGTATTGTGTTCGCGAGTGGCATTCATTCCAGCCAGCTCATCATCAGCAGGTGTAAGAAACAAAAACAACAACACTGTGGGGCGCGTTGCAACGCAGAACAGTCAGTCAGCACAAAAGACGTTGCAAGCATCGAACAACGGCAACAACATAAGAAGGGCAGACAAGGCAAAGTGGTGACAGTGCTTGGGGAGTGTTTGGTTTCTGTCGTTCTCGCATGCCGAAAAAAAAAACACACACACACACAAGGAGGCACGTAACAAGCAAGCGAGTGGGGAAGGAATGAAGAAGAGGTGGAAGCAACGAGCGTCAACGCACAAGTCAGTGCACACACAACAAAGGAGGGGGTGTGCAAGGAAGGGCCGGCAAAGAAGGAATGACATGAACAGTAAAGGATCAACAAGACCAAGGAAGAGGGTCTTGTTGTCTCGCACCACCGCCACAAGAGTGAGGATTTGTTGCAATTGCGCGGGGAATTGCTGCTGCTGCTGCTGCTGCTGTCATGCACGACTTAGAAGAGCTTGACCTCCTTCTTCTTGCCGTTCTGCTTCCACTTGGGCAGGGCGTTGAACTCTGCGCGCGTCATCTTGAAGATCTTCTCAAACTCCTCGTCCTCGAGGTACTGCTCCTTGGCGGTGACGTCGACCGTCTCTGGCACAGGGCCATCGCGCAGCAGCTCATAGGGGTACTTCTTGTTGCCAGACCACTCGTCGAGCGCAGCCATGGCGTCGACGCCCTCAACCTCGCTGCCAAGCTTGGCCTTGAGCTCCTCGTAGCTCATGCCCTTGGACCACATGTCGTCGTCCCACGCGTGGAAGTGGCAGCGGAAGTTGGTTGGCTCAAAGCCCTGCTTGATCTGCATGATGCACGTGTCGTCGACGGTGCGGCCAGAGGGATCTGTCTTGACGTAGTCGACGGCAGCCTGCAGCGCGCCCTTCTTCTCCTCGGGGTTGGCGTTCTGGCCAATCCACACAAACACCTCAAAGTAGGTGTCCAGCAGCATCACATCGTCCTCAATCAGATCCTATCATGGTGTGAAAGTGTGTGTTGTGGGAGATTGGTGTGAGGAAAGGAAGAGGGCGATGGTGCCAAGTGTGAAGGGATAAGGAGAAACGTGTGTTGCGCAGCACTCGGATGTGCCAGGCACGAGACAGCAGCAAGGTTTCCAACAATATGGACGCAAAGCAAACGGCACATTGAGAGAACAACGGCTCAAACAGCAGCAACAACAACAACAACAACAACAACAACAACAACAACAACAACAACAACAGCAACAACAACTCAAACAGCAGCAACAGCAACAGCAACAGCAACAACAACAACAACAACAACAACAACAACAACAACAACAACAACAACAACAGCAACAGCAACAACAACTCAAACAGCAGCAACAGCAACAGCAGCAGCAGAAGAAGAAGAAGAAGCAGCCCTCACGTTCTGATCAAAGTCGAAGATCTCCTCGACATAGAAGTAGCCGCGGGCGTTGCTGCACTGGAACAGGCGGGGCTCGTGGTACTCCTGGATGGCCTGCTCCTTGAACTCGGCGTAGGTGGGGCGGCCCTGTGTGTCAATGTCCCAGCCAAGACCCTGCCAGAACTCCTTGGGCTCCTGGCCCTCGGTGATGGCCTCAAAGCTGGCGCCGCGCTTGGGGCACACGCGCTTGACAATCTGCTTGGCGTACTCGCGCTCGTCGCCGGTGCAGCCCTTGCCGAACCACAGGAAGACGTTCTGCGGGGTCTCAAGAATGAAGACGTCGCCAGAGTTGAGGGACTTGGGCTCCTCGTCAACCTGGATGGCGCGCGTGTTCCACTCGTTGGTGCCGCGGACCTGGAACAGGCGGGTGCCGTCCGTGTCGTATGAGTCCTTGTCGTCGACGTTCTTCCAGCCAGAGGCGTGGCCGCCCTCGTGCACAACCATGCCGCCAAACTGCTTCATGACGAGGTAGAAGTGTGGGGGCTCCTTGTTCTGCACCACGCGCACCTGCACGGGGGCGCCGCCGTACTTGTCGTCGAGGTCGACGGCGTGCTTGGCAGAGGCGCCGCGCTCGTCCTGGGACGACTTGTTGCCCTGCCAGAAGTAGATGATGTACTCCTCCTTGCTGTTGCGCAGGTACGTGTACAGCATCACGTACGAGTCGCCAGAGTAGAAGTGACCGTACTGTTCCTTGGGCACAGGCGCCATCTCAAAGTTCTCGATGCGCCACACCTCGAGCTTGCCCGTGCCGTCATCGGGCAGGGTCGCCTTCTGGCGCTCACCCTGTTTGATGGTGACAAAGCAAGGGTGAGTAAGCATGTGAGTGAGTGAGTGTGTGTGTGTGCGTGTGAGCGTGTGTGTGTGTGTGTGTAAGCGTGTGTGTGTGTGAGAGCGTGTGTGTGCGTGTGTGTGTGTGGATGATGAAAGCGCGAAAGCAACGAATGAAAGTACGAGCGAGCATCGTGGGTGCAAGAGAATAATGACAACAACAAGAGTACGCCATTCCGACGACGCAAGGCACGTCTAAACGCTCACACATGTACAACCACGTGCACGCACCGCGCTGTGAAGGGTCGCGGCAGAGAACTGCTTCTTGATAAACTTCTTCTTGCGGATGCCGGTCTGGCCAGGGAGGAGGGCGTTGGGCTCCTTCCAGCCGGGGAAGTTCTGCTTGAACAGCGGCGTCTCGCCACCCTCAACAACGCGAGTGACAGGGGTGTGGTGGGGGTACCTGTGTGCGGTTGTGTTTGTTGAGAAATGGACACCAGCAACAAGACACAACAGGGGAACAGGTGGTGAGGCGGCGGCTGTGTGAGTTGACGAAAGGGCAGCTAGCTAACCCACGCACACGCAACTGCTCGCCTGCCACGCACGCACACACACACACACACACACAAAACAAAACACACGCACACACACACAAAACAAACACACACACAACACACACGCACACACACACAGAGGACGCTCACCCCTTGGTCTTGAGGAAGTCCATGCCGGTGCGCATGGAGAAGGCGCGCTCCTCCTTGGTGGCGCCCTTGCCGACCCAGACGAAGATGCCAGCGGGACCGCAGTCCAGGATGAAGGCGTCGTTGGTGTCGAGCATTTCCTGCTTGTAGGGCTTCTCCTCGACAGGGGTGACCTGCATGGAGCCAGAGGCATCGGACACGCGGTACAGTGTGACGTTGGCGGCGGCGGCACGCGAGTGCTTGGCGTCATCGCCACCCTCCTCGGCGGACTTGATGCGCGTGGGCTTGCTCACGCCAAACTTCTCCCAGAACAGGGAGTCGTCGTCCTTGCCCTGGTCGATGAGGTGGATCTTGGCCTTGCCACCGCGCTCCTCGTCGCGGATGCGCTTGGTGACCTCGAGGGCCTTGGACTTCTCCACGCGGCTGGCGCCCTTGCCGTTCCACTGGAAGATGTCCTTGCCGGCATCGAGCACGAACACGTCGCCCTCGTTCATGCTGCTTGGGTCGAGCTTGACCTGGGACACACGGATGTTGCGGCGGCCCTTGATGTGCAGGAGGCGCGTCTCGTAGGCGTCGCGGTCGACGTGGCGGAAGCCGGTGGCGACACCGCCCTCGAGGTAGCGCAGGCCGTTCTTGAAGAGGCCGAGGAACTCGTCCGACTCGTGGTTCTGCACCTCGCGATGCTGCACGGGCTCATCGCCGAGCGACTGGTCGAGCTCGACCGTCTTGTACGCGGCCACGCCCTGCTCATCCTGGCTGGAGTCCTTGCCGAGCCAGAAGAAGATGTTGCGCTGAAGCGCACCATGCACCTCCTGTTTCGGTGTGTTGAAGAGGGGGGTGGGTGGTTGAGTCGAGATAATTGTGCACATGCATCGTGATGGGTGCAATGTCAGTTGGTGTCGGGTTTCGTGCATGCACGTTGAACAGAGAGAGAGAGAGTATGTGTGTGTGTGCGTATGTGGATGTGCGTGTGTGCCTATGTTTCCAAGTGCAGGCAGCGGCAGAACAGACGAAAAACGCCAATACAAAACAATAGCACCAGATCTCACACGAACACACAAAAGCGGCACGCTCGTAGCCACGAACACACACACACACACACCTTGGTCTGGAGGATGATGTAGGCATCGCCCTCGTGGAGCTCGCCCTTGTGTGCCTTGTCATCTGGGTTCTTCTTGACGACGGCAAGCTTCTCCACGCGCCAGATCTCAAGACCGGGCTTCTGGCCGACGCCGGTGAAGCTGGGGTCGAAGACGGTGGGAACACCCTTGGGAGCCTCGTAACCTGGTGGGAAACAAACAGAGAAACGGCAAAAGAAGCGACAAGTGTCAACGTTGTGCCAGATGCGAACGACGAGGGGAGTGGTGGGATGTGCTTGCATGCATGCGTGCGTTCGAATGCTAGCGTGTGGCTTGAGCAGAGAACAGGAACACACTCCAATCCAAAGGAAAGGAAAGGGGATCGAAGAGAGGCAAAAGATAGACTTCCAGCTGCCACATCTGTCTCGTTGTGGTGCTCCATTTGTTTGAGCACGGGAGGCGGTGACGTGACAGCGACACACCCACATACAAACACGCACACACACACACAAACAAACAAACAAAAACACACACAAACCACCACCACCGCCTCAGTGGACCAGACTTGTTTTGTTGCACAACGTTGGTGTGCTGCTCTCTCATGCACAGCGCTCGCCTCCAAGCTTATCATCGCACGCACGTACCCATGCTGGTGGTGGTGGGTGGATGGAGTCAGAGAAGGACAGAGATGGGAAGGAGGAGACGCTGAGCTGGGCACTGGCTTTCTTGTTGCTTCTTTGCGTTTGGTCGTTGGTTGCGGGAGTTGAGAATGCACTGCCACAGGAAAGGCCGACAAGAGCAAAGACTGCCTGCAGGCAACCAACCAAAAGCAACAGAGTACAGCTGTGCACGACGAAACAACGAAAAACAACCACGAAAAGCCCCCACACAACAAAACCACTGCCAAATACGCAACACGCCCACTGACGAATAAGAAAATCGGTGTCTATCTTTCATTAAAATGTCAATCACAGAAAATATCGAATTGTGCAGAAATTTTGTAACAGTGTCCATGACAAATCGTAACAACTTCACATCGAATCCAGCACCTCGTCCTAAAAAATAAATTGTTGTGTTCACAGTCACGACAGCATGAGTGTGTGTGTGCGTGTGCGTGTCTGCGTGTCTGCGTGTCTGCGTGTCTGTGTGTGTGTGTGTGTGTGTGTGTCTGTGTCTGTGTCTGTGTCTGTGTCTGTGTCTGCGTGTGTGCTTGCACACATCCATCTGTGTGACATACACATACAACCATCATGTCACACACGCAACAAAGTATGCAGCGCTGCAAAACACTCACTGGGAGGATGGGGCGGGAGGTTTTGGGTCGTTTCGGTGACAGGGTGCCTGGTGTACTTTCGACCGCTGTTGCCTGCTGTTGTTTGGGTTGTCCTTGCTGCGCCGTGCGCTTTGCCTGCAACCTCTGCTGCTCATGCAACAGCGTGAACACGCGCTGTGCCTCAGCCTTGACGCCGTCAACCTGCAAAAAGCAACAAGGGCAGGGCACAGGAAGGGAGAAAAAGAGAGAGAGAGAGAAAGCGAGAGAGAGGGATAGAGAGAGAGAGAGACAGAGAGAGGGGAGGGGGAGAGCGAGAGAGAGAGAGAGAGAGAGAGAGATAGAGCGAGAGAGAGGGATAGAGGGGGGGGGGAGGGAGGGAGAGAGAGAGAGAGAGAGAGGGAGGGAGGGAGAGAGAGAGAGAGAGAGAGAGAGAGAGAGAGAGAGCGAGGGAGGGGGAGAGACACAGACAGACAGACAGACAGATAGACAGACAGATAGATAGACAGACAGACACACACACACACACACACACACACACACACACACACACACACACACACACAAACACAGAACGGTGGCATTGGGGTTCGATTGTGGCGCATGAGTGGTTGTCTCCCACTGTTGTGATTTCGAGGCTGTTTGGGGGGGGGGGAATGCACAGCAGATGCCGCAGCGACACCAAACATTCAAACACTTGCACACCACTTTACACACCTGTTCCCAGAGATACACAATGTGATCTTGAAGCAGGTTGCCTGCAAGAACAACGACAAAGCGTTGAATGAACAACGATGAGAACTGGTTTCAAAAAGAGTAGGGGAAGAGAACCACAAAGCATGGCGCTCAAATACACTCACACACACACACACACACACACACACACACACACGCTCACACACACACACACGCTCACACACCTCCATGCGATGACCACGTCTGCTTGATGCCGTTTTCGATGGGCCGCAAGGAGTTGGTCTGCATTCAGTACACACACACACACACACACACACACACACACACACGCAGTTGAAAAATCTAGCCAGTAAGAATGAACACGCACCTATTACCCTTACTACACGACATTCAGTGCATGGCAAACTCACCGCATACAAGCCCACCACATACAAGCCCAACACATGCAAACCCACATATGCACGCACCTTGGCTTCGCGCTTCAGTCGTCGAAGCTCTGCTCGCAATTTGGCGTGCCTGTCAAGCTCCTAACCAAAGAACAGCAGCACCACATCAAGGTAAGGGTCATGCAGATATACACACACGCACGCACGCACACACGCACAAACACACAAACACACAAACACACGCGCGCACAGCTGTGCCAGCACAACACACCGTGTTAATGTCTGTGATGATGGTTTGAAGGCTGTTTTCTCCTGAGGGCTGTGGTGCGCGCTGGCCTGCAGGGATATCTCCGGGCACAGGCAGCGCCTCTGGAATCTTGAACACGTTGCGGAAGCAGTACAGCTGAAACAAAAGGAGAAGGACGAGAAGGACGAGAAGGACGAGAAGGACGAGAAGGACGAGAAGAGCATGAGTTGGCAGCAAAACCTCTCACACTGTTTGCATCCACGAATGTACACGCATATGTGCGCAGCCATACGCAGATCCACAGCTCTTCTCTCACTCTCTCACACGCACACACACACGCACACACGCGCACACGCGCACACACAAACACACACACGCGCACACGCGCGCACACAAACACACACACGCACAACACACGCGCGCACACGCACATACAAGATGCTCACCTCAAACTTGTCAAAGTATTTGTCCACTGCATCCTGCACAAAGTTCACAACAGCAGTGACAGCCTGATACAAGCACATATATACACATGTGAGCACAGAGAGCAGCTACAAACAGACGTATACACACGAACAAACACACGTACACCACGTACACACAATATGCACACAACATGCACACACAAACCACGCAAGCAGCAACGCACATTACTCTCCCTTTGCCATACCTTCCACACGTGATCTGGTTCTTCTCGGAAAGGGCTGCTGCTGCTCTCCAGCAAGAACGTCTTCAATGAATCCGCAGAAAGCAACACATAGTCGTTCACAGCGTTGATCACTGTGTGTATGTGTATGTATGTGCGTGTGTATGTATGTGCGTGTGTGTGTGTGTGTGCATGTGTGTGTGTGTGTGTGTGTGCGTGTGTGTGTGTGTGTGTGTGTGTGTGTGTGTGTGTGTGTGCGTTGTGTGGATGTCAGTCACCGCTGAAGGGCAAACAACGCAGGCGCATGCACACAAGACACAAGACACAAAACACACCGAACCGGAAGCAAACATCACAAACCCACGCTCAACCCAAGAGCGATCTTTTTTTTTTTTTCCTGCAAGCTCACCGAGATCAATCACTGTTGTTGGCAGGAACCCGAAGAACTGTGCCTCCAGCTCATAGGTCGGCAGCTCCTCCATGATGCCTGCTGCTGCTGCTGCTGCTTGATGTGAGATGCGACGTGAGAGCGGCGACGTTGAGGACGTTGACTTGCCCTGCCGCAACGGTTTCGAAACACAACAGTTTACAACAGCACAAAATTGTGCAACAGCCCAATCTCAAAAACAAGACAACTTGATTTCTTTTCCTTGCAGAAAATTCATGCACACCATGAACAATATCCGTGCCCGCCACGCTGGCGGGTTCTTGCATTTTCGCCCCCACTTTCTGTTCTTCTCTTGTTCCGTGCACGTGGCTGCCAACGTTCATTCATCCAACCTCCTCGACAACCAAGCGGCCAGCCAGCCAGCCAGCCAGCCAAGTTCCCCGCCACGTGCAACGACGACGTTCTCTTCACTGCAAGATGGCGTGATGACCTTTCCTTGGCTCAAGGTGCGCCCGACGCTCGCTCCCTTCAACATCTCCTCTCTTCACCCACGTGAATGCCACGATGCATGAGACCAAGGTGTGTACTCACCTGCGCTTGCTACCATGCCATGTGGCTTCTCCTCCTCCTTTTTTTTGGTTGGATATGATGCATAACTTTTTTCCCCGTCGTATCGACTATGACGACCTTTCCTTTACATTGGCTGCTGGCCCTCTCTTTCTGAGGGGCGCATGTGCAGCCAATTAAGTTCGTCACGCTCTGATGTGACTTACTTGCCAGTGATCGCTGATCCAACCACCTTCAGTACCGCCGCACTTTTTTGCTTGCCCACACATACGCAAGCGCGCCTCGCTTGCACATCCTCTCATGTCTTACCCCACGCTGATCATAAGCTCACTTCGTGCCACCCACTTGTGTCGATTGTGTGAACAGGTCGACAAGCTACCGTGATGACCTATCACTCGCGCCAATCAAAGCCTCTCTTCCCCGGACACCTCGTGAAGTAACAACGTACGTGCAAACGCTGCACAAAAGACACCCTGCTTCTCTCTTCTCCCACTTGTGTTTTGGTTGGATATGATGCATAACTTTTTTCCCCGTCGTATCGACTATGACGACCTTTCCTTTATATTGGCTGCTGGCCCTCTCTTTCTGAGGGGCGCAAGTGCAGCCAATTAAGTTCGTCACGCTCTGATGTGACTTACTTGCCAGTGATCGCTGATCCAACTACAGACCCCAATACCCTTTCTTGTTCCTTGTCTCAAGCACCACAACATGCGTCATCTGGCCGCCCGCTCACTGCTGGTACGATTGGCTTCTCGATGGTCACAGGGCTCCTGCTCAGAAGCAGAGTGTACGCCGCGCGCCGCACACGGACTTGCCCGCATGAGCTCTGCCAAGCCCGCGTTTCGATCGGTCAGTTGAACCATAGCGAACGTCCGCCACTTTGTTGGCCTCCACAAATCATTCGCTTCCGTTGGACATGATGCATAACTTTTTTCCCCGTCGTATCGACTATGACGACCTTTCCTTTACATTGGCTGCTGGCCCTCTCTTTCTGGGAGGCGCATGTGCAGCCAATTAAGTTCGTCACGCTCTGATGTGACTTACTTGCCAGTGATCGCTGATCCAATAACAACACACACACACACACATGCTCGCAGCCATCTCGTCTCAGCCCCGGTTCTCGCTCATAGATGATAACCCTGTGCCTTTCTTCCCCCTTGTCTCCTTGCACACTCACAGGCACATCGCAAGTTATGTCGTAGGCCCGTCCGAGCAGCGTGTTCCTGTTCGACTTTGCATCTTCTTTCTCCTTGCGAGCTTTGCTCCCACCTTGAACAATCTCCATTTTGCTGCCATTAAAACAACAGACAACGGTCTTCCCCTCGCCATTGATACGAATCCAACCAACTTTAAGCGGCTGTCAACAACACAGCGTGCCAAAAATGTCTGTCACATCACACCGTTTAATGAAACAATGTCAGCCAGTCACATCACTTGCTCTCTGAACGTGAAGCTGTGCCAAACAACGAAACACCACAGCACAAGAACCGCCAGACATAGCGGCAGCAGACAACAACCCACAAGCAAACACATATAAACGGGTCAATGTGACGACATGACGCTCTTGTGGCGTTCGAACAAGGCCTCGTGGTACGACTGCTTCCTCTTGCCCCCGTTTGTGCGACGAGTGCGGGCAGACGGGCGAGCGGCAATGCGGCCACTGCGGCGCGGAGCAAAACCACCTGCCACGGCAACGCTGTCCACGTCCTCGTCAATGACCACGCAGCAGCCCTCGCCACCATCGTCATCATCATAGACGTCCATCGCATCGTCATCGTACATGAAGACCAGGTCCTCCTGCTGCTTGGGTGCAATTGACTGGCTGGACTGGCTGGACTGGCTGGACTTGCTGGACTTGCTGCTGCGCTTGCGCACGGGCTTGGCGTGCGGGGGCGTCACCGTGGTGTTGACGGGCGCAAGGTACCGGCGCGGCGATGTTGGTGTTGTGACTGTCTTTGTCTTTGACACCACGGCTTTCGTGCTCCGCTTGGTTCGCACGCGGGGAACTTCAGGCACATAGTCCTCGTCACCAGCATCACCATCATCATCGTCGTCGTCCTCATCGTCGTCGTCCATCACGACTGTCGCTGCCCTGGGCTTGCTGCGAGACACCCTTGACCTTGACTTTGCTGCCCTCGGCTTCCTCTTGGCAGCTGCCTTGACTGGCACCACGTCCTCCTCATCTTCCTCGTCATCCAGCACCACTGTTGCTGGTGCTGGTGCTGGTGCTGGTTTTGCTGCTGCCGTTGTCCTTCCGCCTGTACGCCGTGCTGTTGTCTTGGCTGTTGCGCTTGGTGTTCGCTTGGCCTTTTTCGCTGACGATGCAGCAGCAGTACGGGGCGGCTTCACGTTCTCCTGCTCACAAGACGCAAGGACACTGGTGAGCAGTAATGTGTGTGTGTGTGTGTGTGTGTGTGTGTGTGTGTGTGTGTGTGTGTGTGTGTGTGTGTGTGTGTGTGTGTGTGTGTGTGTGAATGGGAGGGCTGGGGTTGTAATAGCATGGGTTGAGCAGAAAAACAACTCACGACATCTGCGCTGAACTGGAGCGGAGCCTCAAGCTTGGACTTGGCAGCTTTGAGCCCTGAGTACAGGCATTTGTGTTGCGTGAACACGTGCGCGCGCGTGTGAATGTGTGTACACGTGAAAAATACATGTGTGTGTACATGTGTGAATACATGTGCATGTGTGTGTGTGTGTCAATTCACAGGTGTCAGTTCACAGGGTCATCATCACAACTGTTCATAATCAAGGGTGTTGGCTGTACACAAAACTAAACGCGCGTGCATCACGAACTGCCCACCTGCTTGAAGGACAGCTGTGAGGCGAGAGTAGTCTGGCTTCTCGTCATACTTGAGCGACATGACGTGTGCAAACACATCAGCAACAGCATCTTAAAGGCAGGGAGAGGAAAGAAGGACGACTGTGGTGAGAACACAACGCACAATAACATGATGATGCAGTGACATGAAGCATGCGAGACGTATGCGCACTCTTAGACATACAGACATAGTGCGTCACACAGACACACACACACACAGTCACCCACACCCACACACCCACACCCACACACACACACACACACACACACACACACACACACAGTCACATACACAGTGTCACCCACGCACACGCACACGCACACGCACACGCACACGCACACGCACACGCACACGCACACGCACACGCACACACACATGTCACCTGTGCCAGGGTGGCTTCCGATGAGAGCATGGAGGTGGTTGCGTGCAGCGGTGATGGCTGCTGTCGTCATGCCAGATGCGCCGGGGTAGTCAAACAGCTTGCTGTGAATGGTGGTGGGGGGGGGCAGCGTGCGTGCTGGCGTGTGAGCGAATACGTTGAAGGAAGAGCGACATCGAGGGAAAACAAAACCCAACAAGGAAGAGCAACAACATGTACATCCACACATGCACAAGGACTCGCCTGTACATGTCACAACAATGACAACAAATGAAAACACACAAGCACACATCCGCGAATACAAATGCACATGCACATGCACACACACGAATACACACACACGAATACACACGTTCCCACTTCACACACACGCACATACCGTTTCTGCGCCTCGACTTTGTCACCGGCGGCATTGCGGGTCTTATCTGTGACCTTTGCACAGATGGGAAACCTGGTGACGTGAAGCAAACGGTGGTGACAAACGCAGTTGACGCGTGAGAAAGTGGTGAAATGTATGGAGGCTGTTGTTGGAGCTGGTGAGGTGGTCAAAGCAACAACGACAAGCACTTTGATTAACAAGCAAGCACCCGTGCATATTCAAACACACGCATTCAAACACACGCAAGCAAACTTCCGCACACACACACACACACACAAACAAACACACAAACAAACACACAAACACACGTGCATATTCAAACACAAACACACAACACACAAACACACAAACACACACGCCTGCACAGACCAGCTTGGTTCGCCGAGGAGAAACTGCAGGAGGACGTAGCAGAGCATCTCAAGATCACCACGACGCGACAACTTGGCGCCCTACAGCGACAAACGCGATGACAATGAGAGCGGTGCCGGGACAATCAAGGATGGATGCTCGCATGGCATTGCTCGCATCATTGCTGCACTCGTCAACCCATGTCCAAACTGCTCACACACTCTCTCAGAACCACCCAGACAAGCAAAGAGACAAGCAAAGAGACAAACAAACAAACAAACAAACAAACAAACAAACAAACAAACAAACAAACAAACAAACAAACAAACAAACAAACAAACAAACAAAAACAAACAAACAAAAACAAACAAACAAAAACAAACAAACAAACAACCATCTCCGACCCTCTCCCTTTGAACACGCACACAAACACGCCCATGGCAAGGCGTGCAAGTCAACGCACGGCGTGGGCGTCGACGCCTGTGAACTCGAGCGTGCCGTCGTGTTTGCGTGCAGGCAACACCTCATATGGCTCGTGCCTGGTCATGCTGCCGCCACTGGCACTGCAAGCGGTGAATTGCGTGTGTTGTGTGTTTGAGTTTTGTGTGTGTTGTGTGTGTGTGTGTGTGTGTGTGTGCGTGTGTTGTGTTCAGCACGCCACACCCGCACACATACTGGGTCACGCACGTCCTCAACAAAATGCAGTCACACAATCGGGACTGTGCGGATGGTCTCATGAGTCATGCCAACACATGCGAATCGACGCACTCGAAGAGTTCGCAGCAGCCAAAGTCGATGAGATAGACGCGGCCAGGGTGCTGTTCGTCTGTCCGGGCGGAGTCCAAGACAGGCGGTGAGTACGTCACCACACCATCACAATATCGAATAGACATATGACAACACGGCACAGCCACAAGGTGAGTCAGACATCACGTCACGCGCGCAAGATATCACAATGCCTGCGCATCTCGCACGAGCACGAATAGGTGCACGTCGTGCCCATGACAACACAACACAACACCATACAGCACGGGGCAAGGCAGCTGACCGATGCAGATGTTCTCTGGCTTGAGGTCGCCGTGGATGTATCCGCGCTCATGCACATAACGCAGCGCCTCCTGCATCTGCAGTGTGATGGCCAGCGCAGACGCTGTTGGGATCTGGTGGCCACATGCAACCCGAGGATGAATGGGGTGAGGAGCAAGGTTACACTGATTGGACGTAAAAGGCATCACGCGGGCGAGCTTATTGGGCTGTGGTGGTAATATCGCGTGTGACAATGGGGTAACCCCCTCCTCCCTCTCTGCCCCTCAGACTGAGGCGTGATTGTGCAAAGGCGCACGTCGGAGCAGGTATACGAGGGAGGGGAGCGCATGTGATCGCGGTGATGGGGCGGCAAAGAGAGTATGTTCAGTGCTGGCGCCTTCCTTGCCTTGGAGTTGACGACGTTGTTGTTGGCGGAGGAGATGAGGCGGGCAACGCTTGATCCACACGCGTGCATGGCCATGAAGCGGTACTCGTCGCCTTTGAGCGTCTCCACGCTGCACGCGTGCATGACGGCGAAGGGAAAGTGCTTCAGCGAAGACGTCTTGACCCACTTTGTGTGCGCTGCAGCAGCAGTAGCAACGGCGGCGGCGAGTTGATGACGAACAAAACAAGCATGAGCGCATCAAGGCAAGAACGGTGTTGGTGGGCTGGGAGTGAGTTTTCCATGCGGATGGCCACGAGGAATTGGACTTGGGGCGAGCGATGAGAACACCAACCAACCAGACAGAAAAAGCACAAAAGCACACGCTCACACACTCACACATACGCGGAGACGGGCCTTCACTTGCGGGTGCACGACGACAACATGATTCGACATCAAGCTCACCTTTGCTGTGCCATTCAACCAACTGCAGACGCTCCAGGCATTTCATTTCAGAGAACAAGCCCGTGCTGAAGGCGTGCTCCTACACGGAGCCATCAAGTGCCACATGGACGCAGCGTCAGTCGTGTGTGTGTGTCTGTGTCTCTGTGTGTGTGTGTCTGTCTGTCTGTCTGTCTGTCTGTGTCCGTGTGTCTGTGTCTGTGTGTCTGTGTCTGTCTGTGTCTGTGTGTGTGTCTGTGTCTGTGTCTGAATATGTGTGAGTGTCATGCAAGATGTGAAGGATGGAGCGCACCATTTTGACGACGACTGGTCCAACGAACTTTTCCTTGTCGTAGCGCGTGCCTAAAGGGATAGATTGTGAGCGGCACGCAGTTGAATGGGGCACGAATGTGAGAAGAGAGCACGCATCACACAAAGTCACGGTCTATTTCGATGCAAGTACACTGCCCCGGTTCACTGCCTCTTCACCCACACGACACGACACGCCACATACGAAAAAAAGACCACGTGCACACTCACACACGCACGCACGCACGCACGCACACGCACGCACACACTTACTCACCCACTCACTCACACACACTCTCACTCACACACACTCACACACACTCACACACACACACACGTACCTTTGTAGATGACGCCAAATCCACCGGCGCCAATGCGCTCACCAATCATCACCGACAAGGTGCGGTTGAACTGCACGCGCTCGCCCGTGGCGCTGACCTTTGGTGGTCCCGTGGGCCGCTTCTTCTTCCCGCGACGCGGTGGCATGGTGGATGCGATGCGATGCGATGCGATAGGGATGAACGGTGTGGTGGTGTGTGTGGTGTGTGGTGTGTGGTGTGTGAGCTGTCTTCGTGCTTGATCGGCGACGGTTTTTTGAAATTTCACCACTGACTGACGACTGAACGCGATCGAATGCATGAAATATGAAATGACTCACGACCGCTCATGAGTCATCGGACCACAGCAGACACACACACACACACGCTCTCTCTCTCTCTCTCTCTCACGCGCACGCGCGCCTTGCTGAGTGTGTTGGCCAATGTAATGTGGTGCAGGTCTCACTCATGTCATGTTAGAACAAATGAAGAAGAAGAAGAAGAAGAAGTGGTGGTGCAGAGAAAAAGGTGAAGACGGAAGGATAACAGCAACACGCAACACGCAACACGCATGTGTGGTTGTGACACATGATAACAAGCAGGAGAAGAAAGAAGCAAGGCGGGTAAAAGAAGGACAAGCAGATGTCATACGCGTCAGTCAAGTCGGTTGAACAGAGGAGGCTGATAACGGCGGCTAACAAAACGGATGAAGCAAGAACAAGTAGAAAAGTTATGTGGAGGGGAGTGTGAAGCAAGACAACTAGACACGCGAGCCACGAAGAAAGTGGTGGGATGCAGGGCCGTGCAAGAAAGAAGACCACAGGATTGTGGTTGTGACGGGGCGGGAATGGGCAAGATGCACATATGCTTATGCAGGGTCCACAGGGCAAAAGCAGATGAGAAGTCCAAGCGCTGCACAACACAATGCAAACAAAGAGGAAGGGGAAGGAGGATGGCGCGAGAGGTGGTGTGCGAAAGATGGTGGCGTGGTGAGAAAAACAGATGGGCGAGCCGCAGCAGCAACGTGGCGCACGACAGTGTGTGTGTGTGTGTGCTGGCAGAGACTGCGCACATGCACGCCCAAGCATGCGCACGCAGGGAAGCACAGAAACAAAGGCACACAAGAGCTAGCACACAAAAATGCACACACACACACACACGCGTGTGCAGAAACAAGCAGGAACAACGCCTATTGGTACTCACGGAAGAAGCAGATGGCAATGAGAAGGCTGATGGGGCTGTCAGAATTGAAGAGAAAGAGAAAAAAAGTAGGGCAATCAACACAGCAGAGGACAACGTGAGCCACTGGACAGCAGCGAACATACTTTCATGTCCTGTCCGCGAACAAGTAGTCACAAACACAAACGCACGCATGTAAACACGCACGCACACACATACACACGCATGTAAACACGCACGCACGCACACAAAAACACACGCACGCACACACAAAACACACACACACACATAAACACACACACACATACACACACATACTCACGCACGCGCGATCACACTCACCCGCAATATGTTCCACGATGCTCATGGATCACCGTCACCTGCACAAAACACAGAAGATCAACACGAGTCACAGGCATAGGCAGTGTGAGTGCGCCAAAACAATCAGCACACACAACACAACACAAGGATACGGGCTGCCTCTCAATGTAAACGCTCGCCGATGCTTTGAACGCACATGCTGTGTGCTGCTGCCTTGCGGTGGGTAGCCCTGCTGGGGATAGCCCTGCTGCTGCGGGTAGCCTTGCTGCGGGTAGCCTTGTTGTGGGTACCCCTGCTGTGGAGGGTAGCCTTGTGGAGAATAGGGAGGGGGTTGCTGCGTAGAGCGTCGTCGTCGTCGTCGTCGTTGTTGTTGTTGTTGTTGTTGTTGTTGTTGTTATTGTGTGTTGTGGGTTGCGGCGGTAGTGGTGTGGTGAGGATAGATCGAGCGCAGGCGAGTTTGGGACGGAAGCACGAACACGAGCAAACAAGGGCACAGAACAACAACCATGAACGACAACAAGTGGTAGCAAGTGGCAGCAAGTGGCAGCGAGTGGCAACGCTGACACGACAATCACAAGGTGCGCTCGTTTTGGTGTCCGGACGTGTGCGTGTGTTTGCGTGTGATGCGATCGATCAACCGCCTCAACCACAATGCAAAACACACGCCAATACACCCATGGCACCTGGTCAAACAACACAGCCACAGCGACAAGGAAAAACCAAACACATTCTCTCACAACAACACCAGTGCCACACCTGAGACATGGTCGTTGGCCTGGCTGTCGAAAAAGGTCGAGACAAGCACAAGAGCGTCGGAGGTACAAGGCGAGCAAGCGGAGGTGTGTGTGTTGTGATTTGTGCGCGCTCCTTCTTTCTTGTGTTTTTGGAAGGGGGCGTGTGGGCTTGTTGGTTGGTGTGTGGAGGATTCCATGCAAAATTAATGAATGATACAATTAGTGCTGTCGCTACCTGGACTTTGGAGCGGACGTCGCTCACCGCGGTTTGGTGGTTCTGTTGCTTAGGTGTATGCTCGCAACGCTCTCGTCGTCGTCGTGGGGTCAAGCCGCTGCGCACAGACAGAGGGACACGACTGCCACACCTACACTGCAAATACACACACACACAGCATAGGGGGTCTGGCATTGGACAATCTCTGACGATGGTGCTGCGAACAAGGCAGCCCAGCGCTGCGTGTTGGCGGAGGTCATCGCTCGTGATCACGGTCGGGCTGTGCGGCCTGCTGCTCACGGCATTGTTGTGGGTGAGCAAGCCGCCCTCAGGACACGTGGGTGGCGACGCACGGAGGCGGTTGGACGACGCAGAGCTGGCCCTCATCGGCATCCTAGAAGAAGTTCGCGCATACCCGGGCTTCACCGGTGACATGACGCGCATCGTGCAGCAGCTGTACAATGCCCGCCTGCTGCAGCACAGCTCAGACTTGGCAGTGCTATCGCGGGACACCCTCCAGCACAAGCACGACCTCTCTTTGACTACAGAGGAGCTGGACACGCTCCAGCGCTGGTCCCGCATCGCGCAGCTCAAAGTGCAGGCCATCCACAACGTCGACCTGTGCCCATGCACGCACACGACCTGCCCGCCATCACAGGCCTCGAAGATCGTTGCGCAACAGGGCAACGTGAACGACGTGCAGCCAGAGCCTGAAAAGAACAAGAAGCAAGGCGAAGCAGCTCCTGAAGACAAGGCGAATGAAGCAGGCCGAAACGAGAAAGATAAGAAAGATAAGACCACACTCAGGCCAGAGCAGCAACAACAACAACAACAACAACAACAACAAAAGTCGCAGCAGCAGCAACAGCAACAGCAGCAGCAGCAAGTGCCTGATGCCGATGTGACAGATGTTGCCCACCGAGGGATGGCCAACGCCCACTACTGGTTCAACGTGTGTGGGAGCAAAATCAGCATCCTCAAGAACCATCCAAACTTCCCTGCAAGGGTAAGTTCCTTGTGCCCCGTCCACAACACGAACACGACTCGTCCGTGACGGTGGAGCGCCACCTTCAGAAACACATGCATGCGACACCAACACCATACTTGCGCGCACACCTGGGGCTCTCTCTCTCTCTCTCATTGCCTTCTCTGCGTGTGCTCTCTATCTCTCATCTTCCTCACACCCTTGCACTCACGCACGTGACAACGCATCCACATTACCACCGACCCCAGGCGAATCACCTCGATGCGCTGACGCGACTCGACCACGTGGTGCGGTCTGCGTCCTTTGGCACGCGCGTGTTCGGCTTCATCATCCCGCCACGCGACGGCACATATGTATTTGCGGTGTCGGGTGACGACCAGATTGAGCTGCGTCTCAGCGCAGACCGCGACCTTGCCCACGCCGAACTCATTGCCTCTGCATACCGGCCCACCCCGAGAAACAAGTTTGATGTCCTCGCCACACAAAAGTCAAAGGTGAAACGCTGTGTGTGTCTGTGTCTGTGGCTGTGGCTGTGTGTCTGTGGCTGCGGCTGTGGCTGTGTGTGTGTGTGTGTGTGTGTGTGTGTGTGTGTGTGTGTGTGTGTGTGTGTGTGTGTGTGTGTGTGGCTGTGTATGATGCGCTCAAGCTGCCACCCTTCTGACTCATCCAGCGTGCGCATGTATGCGTGTGTGTTTACCGATACGTCCAGCCGCTGTCACTGCGCGGGAACACCCCGTATGCGTTTGAGGTACTGCACAAGCAAGGCGAGAGCACCGATCACATGCAGGTCGCGTGGTCCCTTGATGGCGGGCCCTTCAATATCATCCAGGTGGGCTCTGACACATGTGTGTGTGTGAGTCTGTCTGCCTGCCTGCCTGTTGTGTGTGTGTGTGTGTGTGTGTGCTACCCAAGTGCACAGGTGCATCTCCACGTACAGGTGTACCTGTGTGGTTCTTCCTTCGGTTTCGTTCCGTCTCACCATGTCACCCTCGACACAACACGGTGTTGCGCAGGGCGATGCGCTTGCGCTCTTTGACATGAAACACACGCACGAGGACAACTACCTTGATGAGATGCAGCTTGTCAAGGAGGCAGAGGTGAGACCCGTGCACGCGGGGGCCGTGTTGTGCAAGGCAGTGTGTGTGTGTGTGTGTGTGTGTGTGTGTGTGTGTGAGTGTGTGTGTGAGTGTGTGTGTGTGTGTGTGTGTGTGTGAGTGTGTGTGTGAGTGTGTGTGTGAGTGTGTGTGTACACGATACCAAACGCGTGCTGCCACCGCGACCACTTGAAATTTGCCTGCCGATTCACGCACGCATTGCTGTGCTTTTCACTCATCGTCGTCGCCAGGAGAGCCCTCATTCCTACCACCTTGGAAACATTCAGCGGGTGTGTGTGTGTATGTGTGTTTCTGTTTGCGTGGATATCACAATGTCAATTGCTCCACCCGCTTCATCGTCATTCACATCACCGTTGCCCGATCGTGCATACGGCTCTTCGCACGCGCACACACCCCCCCCCCCTCTCACTACACACACCCTTTCTCACTGCACATTCCACGAACCCTCCGCTGCGTTTCAGATCCCGTATGTGAGCGATGGTGACACGGATGGGGCACTGCCTGCGTGTGAGTACTCCCCGTCTTGGGTGCACAAGCGCAAATTGCGGCGCTATGAGGCAGCGGAGACACACCTTGTCCGCACCTCCCTCCTCTACCCAACTTACGACGCAAGGATGCCGGTAAGGCCGCTTGTGCGCATGCGTGTGTGCGTGTATGTGTGTGCCTGTGTGGCTGTATGTGTGTGTGTGTGTGTGTGTGTGTGTGTGTGGTTTTGTGTCTGCGTGTCTGTGTGGTTTTGCGCTCGCGCGTGTGTGTGTGCCTGTGTGGCTGTATGTGTGTGTGTGTGTGGTTTTGTGTCTGTGTGTCTGTGTGGTTTTGCGCTCGTGTGTGTGTGTGTGTGTGTGTGTGTGTGTGTGTGTGTGTTGCCACCTTTGTTGCAACCCTGTGTGCCTACATATGCCTGACGCGTGTCTCCTCGCCACCACCATTGTCGTCATCATCACCGCCAGCGCGGTGAGGGCACGCCGCCGTCCGGCGATCGCGATCCGCAACCGAAACTCTCCGATGTCGAAGCAAACGCCCTCGCCCAGGTGCTTCATGTTTGTGTGCTTGTGGATGGCGGTGGCGATGTTGTAGTGATTTGAAACCCTTCCTTCCTTCCTTCCTTCCTTCCTTCCTTCCTTCCTTGCACCTGCCCCTCTTTGCTCACACCCACTGCCATGCCTGCCCCCCCTCCCCCCACTGCAGAAATTCATGACAAAACTGAACGCCCACCGCTCCGCGAGCAACAAGCCGACGTTTCGCCTTCACCGCATTCACCAGATTGAGGCAAAGGTTTGTTGGTACTGCTGCTTGTGTGTCTGTGTGTGCGTATGAACATGCGTGCGTGGACGCGTGTTGGGGTCCTCCCAATCTCATTGTCTCCCTATTCGTCTTCTTCCTGTTCCACCTGCACTGTCGCCTCTCTCTCCCTCCCCCCTTCTCCTCGCCCGAGCAGAAAGCGCTCAGTCCACGCGACGGTATCAGGTATGTCGAGCCACACACCTGAACACGCGTTTGTCTGGGGGGCTGCTTTGCACGATGACGCCTTGTGTCCGCAGTGTCGTGTGTTCGCGCGTCATCAGTGTGCAGCAGGGTTCACCTTGCTCATCATGGCTCCGCTCACTCCATATCACGCCCCCTCCTGTGATTGCACACTCCACCAGATATCTGGTCGAAGTTGACGTCGTCTCAGACGACCAGCCGGAGGTGGGGTGAACAGCCGTGCTGATGTGCGACGCGTTGCGTTTTTGCGTGGGAGTTGTCGTGTTTCACATGAGTTTGTCGTGGTCGCTCTCTTGCGCTGCAACCACGCGCACCACTTCTTCGCACACGAGCCTCTGTTCTGTGGCCTTTGTGAACCCACACACCTCGCGCACATCATCACGCACACGCATATGCACACACGCACACACGCATGGACACGTGCTAATCTCTCGCTCGACCCATCTCTCCGCTTCCGCTTGCAGCCGCGCCGCGTCTCGCGCTATGTGGTGCAGACGTACCGCAACGAGCTGTGCTACCCAGAGGGATGGACGTGGAAGAAAGTGAGGGCACAACGCACGCTGCAGCTGTATGGTGCAGCTTTGTGGAGTTTGGTGTATCCACATCAATGCACACACACGTGTGTGTATGTGTGTGTGTGTGTGCGTGTGTGTATGTGTGCGTGTGTGTGTATGCGTGTGTATGTGTGTGTGTGTGTGCGCGCGCGCTCTGCCTCGCCACGGAAGTGCCGTCCTCTACCTCACCACTGTGTGTGTGTGTGTGTGTGTGTGTCTGTGTGCAGGATGCGACGGTCTACATTGTGATTCCCGTGAAGAACCAGGCACCGTGGGTGATCCATCTCATCAAGGTCGTCGTCGTCGCGTTGGTGCTGCCTGCGTCTCTCTGCGACCAGAATTTGGCGTTCTGTGCCTCGTGTTTGTCAATTGCATTCGCTGGGAGCCACAACACGGTCATTCTCACGCTATTCCCTCCACTCGCACATGCACACATACACACACATTTACACATACACATGCACACGCGCGAGATTGACGCTCGTTTTTCTTTTTTCTTTTTTTCTTTTTTGGTTGTTGCATTCACCAGAACATGCAGCGTCTGCTTGCTGTAATGCACGATGCGCGCATCACGCTCGTGATTGTGGACTTTGGGTCCACTGACGCCAACATCAAACAACTCCTGGACATCAGCGGCATCGAGTACGTTTGCTGTTACTGCTGCTGGTGCTGGCGCTGCTGGTGGTGGTGATGGTGGTGACACGGTTGTTCGCTTCCTCGTGTACATGCTTCCTTGTGTGTATGCTTGGATGTTGGTATGTAGACGGCTTTATCGGACACACTTCCCTCACTGCCAGTCGCCTCGCTCCGCCCATCCCCTCCGCGCGTGTGTGTGTGTGTGTGTGTGTGTGTGTGTGTGTGTGTGTGTGTGTGTGTGTGTGTGTGTGTGTGTGTGTGTCCTCAGCTTCGTGTATGTCCCGCAGGAGTCTTCCTTCTCGCGAGCACTCGGTTGGTTTGCGGCTGTAATGTTTTTGGTTATTGCTGTTGCTGGTGGTGTGTGCGCTGTACCCCAAAGTCTCGTCATCATCATCATCATCATCGTCATCATCATCATGTGCAGGTGTCCAGAAAGGAATTGATGCTGTCAAAGACCCCGATGCCGTTGTCTTTGCGTGCGATCTCCACCTCGAGATGTGAGACACATTGCGTGTGTGTGCGTGTGTGTTTGTGTGTGTGTGTGTGTGTGTGTGTGTGTGTGTGCGTGCGTGCGTGTGTGCGTGCGTGAGTGTTGATACCTTTATGCGGGTGTCTGCGTATGTGCTTGTTGTGCCTGTCTGCTTGTCTGCCCGGGTGCCTCGGTGGCTATTTGTTTGTGGGGCTGTATGTTTTTGTTTTCGTATGATTTTTTTTTTTGGTGTGTGTGTGTGTGTGTCATGTCCTCCTGAGCCGTTCCTTCTCCCTCCTCCTCTCACAACTCCACCCTTCTCTCTGTTTGCAGAACCCCGGCCGTGATTGAGAACTGCAGGAAACACTCTGTCCGCAACCACCTCGGGTATGGCCGTGATGTTGTGGCTGGTGGCTCCTCGTTCGATTTCTTCAACTGCAAGGCACACACACACATACACACACACACACACACACACACATACGCACATACACCCTACTCACTCACACACGTACACCACACAATGCACAACACCGCCAGGTATGTGCCCGTCGTGATTCGTCTTGGCTGCGGTGCACATCCGGGTGATGTGAGCGGATTCTGGGAAGGTCAGCGGCCCTTGTTGGCGTGTTGTTTTGAGGGAGGGTTGGCTGCTAGTTGCGTCCCTGCGCGCGTGTTCCATTGATCTGGGGTTGGTTGTGGTTTGGCTTGTTCGTCGCGTGGTGGCTTGCTGGTGGTGCATGTGCTGACGTGGCTTCCCGTGTGTGCGTTGCTCCTGCTCCTTTGTACGTTGTGCAGTACCTGGCTACGGGCTGTTTGCGATGACCAAGGCTGATTGGGTTGCTATTGGAGGGATGAACACGAGGGAATACAAGGACAAGTGCGTGCTCCTGCTTTGTGTGTGTGTGTGTGTGTGTGTGTGTGTGTGTGTGTGTGTGTGTGTGTGTGTGTGTGTGTCCGTGTGTGTGTCCGTGTGTGTGTCCGTGTGTGCTCCTGCTTTGTGTCTGTTTGCCGTGCTCTTTGTCTGTCTGTCTGTCTCTTTGCTTGTGAGACCTTTTGTCGTGCTCTTCGTGTGTTCTGCGTGCCTTGTCCGTGTTCTTTGCGTTGGATCTTGCAGTTGCGCGTGCGTTGATGGTCGCTGTTTCTGCGCTGACTTGCAGGTGGGGTGGCGAGGACTGGGAGATGCTGGACAGGTGAGCAAGAAACGCACGCATCGTGTTCGCCCCGTGTATATGCTTCACCCACATGCCTACGCTTGCCCGGAACTGCGCGGTGTCCATGCCATTCGCACGGTTTGCACGCAACCATGTCTCTTGTTCTTACACGCATCCCATGTGCCACCACCGATCACCACCCCCCGTGCTTGCAATGTCTGGACACAACGCCTGCAGGGTGTTTGAGCACGGCTATGACGCAGATCGCATCAAGGAGCACCAGTTCTATCACTATTATCACACGCGCGCGGGAATGTGGAACTCGAATCTCAACATCAATCTCCCAACAAACGTGAAGAAGGCGTGATGTGATGCAGTTTGTGTGGTGTGCGTAGTCGTTACGGCTCTTTTTCGCTCGGAGCTGATGAACATGTACAAATAAAGTCACTAGCAGAGCAACAGTTCGAGGCGAGACGAGGAGGGGGGGCAAGGGGGTACAATGTAGCTGGGAAAGTAATAAGAGCAGCTAGGGCCTGAGGTTGCGGCGACAATGCTGTCACAATATCAATTGTCTGATTCTTTTTTTTTTTTTTTGTTATTGTTGTTGTTGGTTGGGCGTTGCTCTGTTTGATTGTGATTTGGCTGACAACGCTGCGCTAACTCTAACACACACACAGACACACGCGCACGCACACAGAGACGCACAGACAGACACACACAGGATTGTGATTTGTCAGCATCTCCTGCACGCCATATTTTTTTTTTTGGTTTTGATTTTCATGAGGTGGCCTTCGTTTCAAACGGAGATGGAGGAAGATACAAACTATGGAGGACAAGGAGCGTGACGTCAACAAGGACATGCTGCCAAACGCAACACGGGCGCGCACTGGCGGAACGAGCCAAAACAAAACAACAGAAAACAAACAAAAAACAAAACGTCGTGCAATTAAGCCAACAGAAAACAACACAACAACACCGACAACAAAAATAACGACGACAACAACAATGACGACGACGACGACGACGACAGCAACAAGACTAGCTCGAGAGGGACTTCACCTGCCGCCCTTGAGAGCGCCGATGAACACGGCAGAGGGCTGCTCCACCACAATGAACAGCACGCTCGCAACCACATACGCAGCAGTGAGAAAGCCAACAAAGTAGGTGCTGTACTCGACCGGGTTGAGCGTGAAGAGCTGCGTGCGCTGGTAGTACACCATGCGGATGAGGGCGGGGTGGATGAGATAGGCGGCAAACGTGAGGCGGGCAAGCGGCTCCCAGAACGGCAGCGTCAGCAGCCAATTGACCGCATAGCCGTACCCAGACGCGCACGTGATAACTGTATGCATGCATGTGCATGTGTGCGTGTGTGTGTGTGCGTGTGTGTGCGTGTGTACTGGTGAGTTGATGCAGAGCAACAGAAGGGGGCAGGTGATGCATACGCGGGCGGGTGGAGGTGCAACATGGGCCAAGCGCAACATGCATGCACTAGTTAGTGACTCACTGAGGGTGCAGAGGAGGACCGACCACGCCGGGCGGCTGGCGGCGACAAAGATCAAGCACAAAGGAAAGGCAGCCGTACGTGAGCGAGCGAAGGAGAGTATACACGCATCCCACTGCATGCCCACACGTCCCCATCCATGCCTTCATGCATGAACAGACCAGCAACAACCATTACAGCAACAGCCCTAGACAGCCCAAAAGACACCCACCTCCACACCCACCCCAAGTCTAGTCCAGTCCAGTTCACTCCACACCACACACAGGCCAGTAACACAACACGCCACCCTTGTCTCATCCTTCACAATCAACGCTCACCAGAGGGCTTGGTAGACGAACATGCCCGTGTCAGTCCAGTTTGGAGCACTGCTGCTCCAGTTGAACGCTGCTGTGATGTACATGATCGTCAGCAGTCCTCCGACAGACACAAACAGCGACGTGATGCCTGTCAGCGGCGAGACGCGGCGGAAGGCCTCTGTGTGGTTGGCCAGCATGCACCCGCACAGCAGCCCAATGGCATAGGCCGAGCACCGCGTGTACGGCTTGTCGTAGATGAGGTTCTGCGAGTCGCCTTCTGTGAGCGTAACGTTGTAGTGGCTGGTGACAAGGCCCGTTGCAATTGGCCCGCACAGCACAAGCAGCCCTGGCCGCCGAGAAGCGAAAGGGGTGGGAGAAAGCAAGCGTTAAGGGAAGCAGGGGAGTTGGTGCGGGTGAATGAAAGGCGAGAAGTTGCGGTAAGAAGGTAAGCGCGTGGAAGCAGCTGCAGCGAAAGCAAACAAGCACAAGGAAGAAAAGGAAGAAAAGGAAGGCACGTGCATGCATAGACACAGACACACACACACACACACAGATGCAGTCACACACACACACACAGATGCAGTGACACAGATACACACACACGCGCGCGCGCACACACACACACACAGGTGTTGACGTACATGTGAGCGTGTACATGGCACGCTTCGAATAGCGGTACAGTCCAAGCAGCATCAACCCAACTGGTGGCGGTTGAATGCGCGTGTGGATGAGTATGCGTGTGTGCACGAGAGTGAACATGTGAGTCATGGGCAAACACGTTAGCGGCTTGGTTTCCGCAACAATGGATCATACCATCACAGGCATACCTAGGCCACAACGAACAACGACACGCAAGCGCACGCAACCACAAAACAAACGCTTCATGAAACGCAGTGCGGACAACGCACTGATTGAGAACTGCATGTCATCGGCGAGGTACCATGCCCAGGGCACACACTGGTCCTTGTAGTCGACGGGGTAGAAGTTGTTGATGTACAGCAGGTGCTGCCACCAGCCCGTCTTGCAGTTGTCGAGCTCTTGCAGGAATCTTCACAGCGACAAGATGAAGGGCAAACGCAGGGCCGTGAGTAGAAGGTTGCAGGACGGCAAGTGTGTGTGCGTGTGCGTGTGTGTGCATGTGTGTGTCGTGTTTGCGAGTATATGTGCGTGTGTGTGTCGTGTTTGCGAGTATGTGTGCGTGTGTGTGTGGGTGGGCCCACATGAACATTTACATACATGTGTGTGTGTGTGTGTGTGTGCAGGGCAGCACAGAGGGCGGAAGGGCCACCCCACCGCAGGAGATGAACACGAACACAAAACAACGTGGACGAGTGGGTTGCCTACCTGTACCAGAGGGGACCGTGCCCAAAGTATCTGAAGAAGCACGCATATGCGCCGACAATGAAGGCGAGGAGCGGTGTCACGCGCAGATAGCGCAGCACCATCCCCATGAACACGGGAATGCCTGCAGGCACAGGTAACCGCATGCGTACAGAACGTGAAGTGAGATATGCACGCACGTGCGTGCGAACGCAAGCGCGTGTGCACACGCATGTGCAAACCAAAGGGACGTGAAGGAGCGCCATCAGCAGTCCACCCCAAACATGTGTGTGTATGTGTGTGTGTGTGTGTGAACGCTGTTCGCCTACATGTACATGTCATAACCAGCCCCCTTTCATTACAAACCGCAACAACCACCATCCGCCCTCTGAAGCATTCCTGTGAAGCATACAGGCCACGACGACTTGTATCACTCACGTCTTCCGGCGTTGAACTTGCGGATGAACACATATGCGGTGAGCAGACCCGACAGCACAAAGAACGTGTCCACGGAGAAGTTTTGGCTGTCGAAGAAGAAGAAGATGATGATAATGGTTGGTGATGATGACAGCATTTTATGATGACGGTGAGGAACGTGGTGCAGGGATTCGAGCAGCAGTGACACAGCACCAAGCTCAACACCAACGCCTACGGAACGACACCACACATCGCTCACGTCACAGCCGACGCGTTACACGCGTGCATGCGCACCTGATGAGGAACTGCGTGCTCCATGTGTTGAGCTCGTTGGAGATTTCCTCCGGGTTCTGCACACCGACGAAGCCGGGCAGCTGGAAGTTGATGGTGTGGCCTGGCGAAGAAGGTGGGGCAGACGGGTCGAGGTGGAGGCGGATGAAGGGTATGGTGTAAGCGGCAGCGTGATGTATTGCGGTGTGGTGCGATGTGGCAGTGGGGACAGGAGTTGTGCCAACACACACACACACACACACACACACCACGCACGCACACAAAATCAATTGTAGGGAAGTGAGCAAGGGACGCGTACCGAGGATGATGCCAAACATGCTGATGGCCCTGAGCCCATCGAGGGACTTGAGAGTGCGGGCTGGCGACGATGACAGCAGCTCCTTCAGGTTCGCCTTGATCGAAAACGCGCGGAACAGCAGCGGCGACTCCTTGTAACCTGAAACAAGGGTGGTGGATGGTGCGTGCATGCGTGCGTGCGTGCGTGCGTGTGTGAACACGAGGGAAATCATGTTTTGAGGGACCAGTGGGGTGTCACAAAGAGGCGGCGTTTATCACCAATACTCGCTCATGTCCTGCACACCCACGCACCGTCGTCGAAGGAGTCTGGCGCGGTGTTGACGCTGCTGACAATCAACATCTGCTTCTCCTCTTCCGTGAACCCCTGCGCGACGCGAAAGGAAGGCGAATGCCGTGGTGAACGACAATGGCATTGAGAATGAGAATGAAGATACCAAGCAAGCACCGCTCACTGCACAACGCGTCACAGCACAAAAGACATACAAACACACACACACACACACACACACACACACACACACACACACACACACACACACACACACACCACACACGCACACACACACACGCGCGCGCGCGGCAGCAGGAGCACACCACAAGCACGCGACAAAGACACCCAGCAGCAGAGCGACTCTCAGCCGGACGGTGCTCACCTGCAGCACCCTTGTTTCGCGGCAGGCCTGAATGGTGGCGAGGATGATGATGAGCAAGCAGATGATGAGCATGACCACGAAGCCGGCGGTGACAGTGGTCTGCTTGTGCTCTCCGCACTTCATCTCGGGCTCGGAGTAGCGCAGGATGGAATACGAGTCAATTACATCCTCGCGAAACGTCTGGTAGCCCTGCTCGCACTCCTCTTGTTCTTTCGGATCCTGGATCTGGTTGCATGCCTCGTCCCACAGCGGCTGCACCTCCTCGTCCAAGACCTCGCCCAGCTCAGCAGGGGTCATGGCAAAGAGCGCATACAGCAGCATGGTCAGCTCCTGCTGCGTGCACTGCGGCGGCATGCACACGCCCTGGGCGAGCTGGTGAGCGTGGCCGTCCAGCACGCAGTACTCCATGTTGTAGTTGTGAACGCACTGCTCGTAATCTCCGAGAGAGTTGATGGACAGCCCACTCGCCGTCAACATCTTCGGCCAGTACTGTGGATTTCAAGTAGGCGTGCGATCGAGGGTGTATGCCCGTGTGTGCATATGCAAGCGTGTGTGTGTGCAAATGTGAGTGTGTGTGTGTGTGTGCAAATGTGAGCGTGGCGAGACGGACAACAACAGAAGGCGGAGAGGGAGAGGTGGCAAGCAACACCAAGGAGAAGTTTCAGGGTGTGTATGCATACAAAAAAATCACACACACGCACACACGCACACAACAACACAAGCTCTCTCTCTCACTCACTCTCACACCCACTCTCACAAACACACACACACACACACATGCACACACATGCACGCACGCACGCACGCACCTTTGGATTGGAAAGGGCCAGCACGCATGCGGTCACGTTCTGAGACTTGCGCAGCGCCGCAAACGACACGGCTGGGTTGTGCGTGAGCAGCAAGCCCAGCAGGGACGCAGAGCTTTCGCCACTGCCCTTGCCACTGCTAGCACGGTTGTTTGTTGCAGACACATCGCCGGCGCCGGCAGCGCTGCACGGCATGCTGATGGCGAGCGAGCCCACCAGCAGCGCCACAAGCGCCAGCGCCACGGTGCCCAACGCACTACGCGTCATCATCTTCGTTCTTTGCCCAAGTGCGTGACGTGAGAAACGCGAGTGCGTGTCCTCGGTTCAAATTCGTCCCGTTAATCCTCCTGCTTCCACGTCAACGCCACAGAGAGGTATGCTGAAGGCACTCACACACTCACACTCACACACTCACACACACACGCACAACGATGCCGATGCCGATATTCAGGGTGTGAGCACGGATGATGCAGCTTTGTGTTGTGTTTGTGCGCGTTGTTGTCCTTCTGTTTGCCTCCAAAACTCTGCTGCAGGTGGCTGGCGAGGTCGTCGAAAAACAAAGAAAATCTTTGCGAATGTGCTGTTGTCAAGTTTTCGTGTTTTTGTGGTGTCGCGCATCGTATTTCGTCTTCCCGCCAGCAGCCAGCCAGCCAACGCGATTGTGCGTGCTGCTGTGTGCTGTGTCATCCAATCCAGCCGGCTGCTGTGTATTGATTGTTGTGGTCGTTCGTGTGTGTGGGTGCCGTCCACAGGCAACGTGCGCACAGCAAGCAGGCGAAGCACACACCCACAGTGAAGGGGGGTCTCATCGTTAGGTTTTCGTCTTGTTCCTCTTCTTACTTTCCTCTTCTTTCTCGGGTTCCTTTGCTGTTGTGGTGGTGTTGCCTCTCCTGTCCATTGTTCTCACGTTGGCATTGTTCCGTCGCACTCTCTGGTGCCAAGTCGGTGTTGTGGGCGGTCGTTCACGGCACCAACACCAGGCGCCATGGCTCAGGAACCGCTCTCCACCGAGCACCCCTCGCTCGAGGTGAGAATTAGGAAAAACACACACGTGTGCTGCTTGATGACCGTCGCTTCACATGTCGTGTTTTGTGCGCGCGCGTGCGCAGTGCAATGCCACCGTGTGGTATGTTTTTTTCGTGCGCATGCACTTCTTGTCGATGCCTTGTTTTGACACTCACATCGTTTTGCACCTCTTCTGTGTGCCCCCTTCCCCCTCTTTCGAACAGCAACTGATGAGCACGCGCAAGCTTGAAACCTGCTTGAAGAAGGAGGGCATCATGGAGAGTACGGAAGGGTACGAGCAACGAAACCGCGTGCTGGCCAATCTCAACGCCTTTGTTAAGGATTGGCTGTACAAGTACTCCCTCGAGGTGCGCTTGTTGTTTTTGCACATCTGCTCTGTGCATATTGATGTCGTGTGCTCTTGTTTGCAAACTGCATCTGCTTTGTGGGGCTTGTAGTGCTCTATGTGAACATGAGCGGTGCTCACTCCCGTGTGTGTGTGTGTGTGTGTGTGTGTGTGTGTGTGTGTGTGTGTGTGTGTGTGTGTGTGTGTGTGTGTGTGTGTGTGTGTGTGTGCGTGTGCGTGCGTGTGCGTGTGTGTTGGATCTCTTATTGATAGCATGGGAAGAGCCCCGAGGCTGCCCAGCTCATCCGCGCCAAAATCTTCACTTTTGGCTCCTTTCGTCTCGGCGTTCATTCAAAGAGTGCGTGTTGTTGGTTTGTGTCGTGTGTGTTTGTTGTTGGTTTGTGTGTGTGCTTGGGTTGTTTGCTTGTTGTGTGTTGGTTGTTTGGTTATTTGTTTTGTGTACTGCGTTTGCTGTTGCGCCCACTGACGTGCATTCGAGTGGAGGTGTGCCGACTTGATCACGCGCGTCTTTCATCTCACAGCAACGTTGCATGATACGTGCACTCATGGACACCTCTGCGTCTCTACACGCATGCATCGCATCGCTGTGTGTACGTGTACCTGTGTCTTGTTTTGTTGTTTGGTCTTCTTGTGCACCCTCAGACGGCGATATCGATGCGCTCATCTGCTTTCCGCAAAGCGTTACGCGCGCCGCGTTCTTCTCAAGCTTCTACGACGCCCTCGCCCAGCGGGACGACGTCGAGGACCTACACGTAAGGCCGCATACACAATTGTGGCGCTGGAGCTCTGTTGTGGGTAGTGTCACCTGAGTGATTGCAATGACTCCCCAGCTCACACAAACACACACACACACACACCCACACACCCACACACACACACACACATACACACACACACTGTGCAGTCTGCGGAGTCTGCTGCAGTGCCTGCAATCAAGCTGACGTTTGGCGGGGTTGAGATGGATCTTCTCATGGCGCAGCTGCCGGCAGACTCCATTGCGCCGTCCCTCGACCTCTCCGATGACGACATCCTGCGCAATCTCCCGGAAACTTGTGTGCGCAGTATCAATGGTGTGTTTGCACGCCTTGGTTTTGCTGTTGTTGTTGTTAGCGGTGGTTGTGATGGTCGTGTGTTTGAGTACACCACGGTTGCAATGACAGGATACCGTGAAGAATATCGCCATTACCACAGTTGTCGTTGTCGTAGCTGTGGATGTGGCGTGCTGCGATTGGCGTGTGTATTACGTAGCGTCATTACATTTTATGCCCCCGACCACAGTGTTGATTGTCCCTTGCTTGTTGGCATCTCTGTTTCTTCCTTGCCCCCTGTCTGCCTTGCGCTGGTCATTCGTTTGCACGCTTCTTCGATCGTGTGCCACCTCGAACTTGTGCCACTCTGCCATACACGACCCCCTATTGCCCTTCCTTGTCCCCGGCATTTCTCGCGCCTCCATGCAGGCACACATGCGCATTCACCCGCACATCAACATGCGAATCCACCACACAAGCGCACATGCACCTCAGCCAAGCACAGCTGCCCCTTGACAACTGTATCACAGCTGTTGGTGTTCGTCACATCCACTCACACAAACCACTCACCACCACCTCACCACCACCACCACCACACCATGCGCATCAATGCACCTGTGCAGGTCGGCGTGTGACGGACAAGATCCTGGAGCTGTGCCCCGCCGCCCGCGAAGACTTTGGCCTCTGCCTCAGAACCATCAAGCTCTGGGCTAAGCGTGCGTATTCATGTGCATGCCTGTGCATGTGAGAGTGTGCGCGTGTGTATTCGAGTGTACTCGAGTGCACGTGCATGTGCATGTGCGTACGTGCACAGCTGCTTTCCTTACCACCGCACCTGACACCACCACCACGTGTTGCCACCACTTTATCAGGACGCGGTATCTACGGCAACGCGCTGTGCTACGTCGGTGGTGTGCATCTGGCCATCCTCGTCGCTAAAATCTGCCAGGTACTCACACATGCAGAGTGCCACTTGCACACACACATACACATGCACACATACACATACACACACACTTGTGCCTGCATCGCTGTGGCACAGCGCGCCGCTATGTGCTCCCTCCTCATGTTTCCTGCTCTCCTTCTTGTCGTTGCATCATGACAGCTCTTCCCTTATGCAACCGCCTCTACCCTCGTGGAGAAGTTTTTCTGGCACTACAAGCGATGGTGGGGTGGTCACATCACATGCTCATGTCATTTTCGCCAGTGAACGTCTCGTTCTATGGCCCGCATATTGCTGATTGTGCGTGCGCGTGTGTTTCGCGCTTTCGTGTGTTCTCGTGTGCGTTCCAACGCATTCATGTGCGTGAAGCTTTCTGTTCTGGCAACGGCTGATATGTGGCTGATATTTGTGTACATGTGTGTGTGCGTACAATTCTATGCGCGTGCGTGCGTCTACGTTTGTGCCTGTGTACATACGTATTTGTGTGTGTGTGTGTGTGTGTGTGTGTGTGTGTGTGTGTGTGTGTGTGTGTGTGTGTGTGTGTGTGTGTGTGTGTGTGCAGGGACTGGGCGATTCCTGTTGAGCTGCAGCACGTGGAAGATCTCGGAATCACACACATCCCGCACTGGAGCCCAATGTGCGCCACCGCCCTGCTTGTGTCGCGTGCTGGCGTGGTGGTGGTGGTGGCGACGTGGTGGTGGTGTGTGCTGTTGTTTGCGGTCAATCTGTCGTCGCGGTCGAGTGAACAAGATGCACATGCCGATGACATGTCTTCGAAACCCTCATGTACTCTCATTCACACAACAACTCACAACACAAAAACGCAAAACCACAATGACACATGATACAACACAACACAACACAAACACCGTCTCACCACCCCACTCTGCCCGGCGCATTAGCAACAACTACCACGACATGAGCGTGATGAAGATCCTGACCCCCGTGTACCCGTCACAAAACGCGTCGTACACGGTGACCAGGTCCACCCTCTATCGCATCAAGCGCGAGCTTGATCGCGCAGAGTCCGTTGTTCAGAAGATTGCAGACGGCAAGGCAACCTGGCCCAGGGTACGGTGACGCAGGGGTGTGGGTGGAGATGGGCGTGTGTTGGCTGTGTGTGCATGCGTGTGTGTGTGTGTGTGTGTGTGTGTGCGTGTGCGCGCGTGTGTGTGTGTGGGCTATTGGGGGGTTGTGCTTTTGCGTGTTTGCGTAGGTGGTGTGCGTGTGTGTCTGTACTTGATAACTCACTCGATGGTGCGCACGATGGCCTCCATCACACGTCCTTCCTTTGCTTGCATCGACACGGCCCATAGCTGTGGAAGCAGATTCCCTTCTTTGGCGTGTATTCGCACTACATCTGCGTGCAGGCGCTCACCAACTCGGAGCAGGACCGCACCCTCTATGAAGGCCTCGTCGAGTCAACGTGCGCCCACACCCCGTGTGCTAACTCCACCCTGCTTGCACCTTGTGTATGTGTGTGTGTGTGTGTGCGTGTGTGTGTGTGTGTGCGTGTGTGTGTGTGTGCGTGTGTGTGTGTGTGTGCGTGCGTGTGTGTGTGTGTGTTTTCCATCAAGAGCGGTTGTGCTTGACCCTTCTTCTAACACCAACCATTCCCCCCCCCGAATGGGTGTGCTGTGTTGCAGTGTGCGCAATCTGGTGACCAGTCTCGAATTCCACCCAGCCGTCACATACGCCATCCCAATTCCAAAGGTGCATGCGTGTGTGTATGCGCGTGCCTGAATGTGTACATCTGTGCATGTGCGTGTGCATCTGTGTGTACAGAGACATCCAGCTGTTGCTCACATCAGTGCCTGTCCGCATGTATGCCATCACCCCCCTCCCCTGTTTCGCTGCGGGCTACTGTCATCTACAGGCGTTTCGGCGATCGCCCGAGAAAGACCCGTCGACCCTGGAGGACGAGGACACACACGAGCGCCCGCCAGAGTACTGCTGGCGCACTCTCTGGTTTATTGGTACGCGCGCACACACACACACACACATACACACACACACGCACGCACGCACGCACACACACACACACACTCTCTTGTGCGCACTCCCACATTCAACTCAGCACGATGTGTGCGCTCACGATTGCTTTAATGCTGACGATTTTGTCATTGGGCAGGACTCGTGTTTGATCCAAAGGCCACGGAGCAATTGGGTATGTCTCATGAAGAAGTGTATATACACACACACTACCAGCACCCGTGTTCAACATCAAAGTAGGGCCTACGTTGTTCTGTGCTGCTTAGACGCTTGGCTCACTCCATCCTGCCGTGTGTGCTGCTTCTGTTTGGCATGTCCTCAGACATCTTGACGGTGATGAGCGACTTCGAGCGTCGGGTGCGCTTCAAGGAGAGCAGAATGACACGCGTACGTACATCCGTGTCGTGCCCACGCTGCGTACCTTTTGCCTTTGCTCCATGCTCCTGCTGGCATTTGTTGATCTGCGCGCATGTGAATGCGTGGACGCGTGCATAATTGTTCCAGCATCATTTCCAACAACGGTTCTTGGTTGTCTATCATCATCCACTTGTGCATTCTTACGTTGAATCATGGACGCATGCATGTGTGTGTTTTTGTGTGTTTTTGTGTACATGTGTGTGTGTGTGCGTGAGTGTGTTTGTGTGTGTGTTTGTGTGTGTGTGTGTGTGTGTGTTTGTGTGTGTGTGTGTGCACAGTATGACCCGAGCATGCGGTACACGGTTGATCCGATGGCGCGCGATGAGATTCCAACGTGGCTCCACGCAGAGGCCAAGGTCGCCAAGCCAGCAAAGGTCTGTTCACGGTGGCGTGTTGACCGAGGCGGTGGATGAAGGATGAAAAATGGAAGAAGGAATAGGTGATTAAAGATGAAGGATGAACGGCATAGATGTGGTAGTAGTTGCACCTCACTCAGTCCTGTTGCTGTCGCCTGTTCCTCTTGTGTGCTCACCACCACCATCCACCATTCACCATCCACCATCCACCACCGACCATCGACCATCGATGCATCACTGACAGCGACGGGCGACGGCGCAATCGGCTGCTGCGGGTGCTGCGGGTGCTGCGGATGTGTCTGAGAATCCGCCAAAGAAGAGCGCAACAACAACAGGAGCAGCAACTACGGCAGCTGCAGCCACAACAACTTCATCAACAACACCTGCGGCAACGTCAGACTCGACCGCTTCACCGGCGTCCACGTCCACCACAGCGACAACAGCCACCACGCCCCCCTCAGATGGTGCTGTGTCGGCCGGTAACACAACCACGACATCCACACCAGCCCCACCACCAGCAGCAACGGCAGCGGCAGTGATTGCCACAAATGCGCAGCAGAGCAAGGGTGCGAGCACAGCTGTTGGAGGCAGTGGCGAGAATGGTAAGCAAACACCTGCAGCAACAGCAGCAACAGCATCAACAGCACCATCAACAGCGGCAACCATGACACCAGCGCCGATTGTTGGTGTTCTGTCGAAGCCAGCGACGATGGGAGTGCGGAGACCGCCTGTGAAGCAACAGCCGCCACCCGCTGACCTGGAGGTGCCCGAGGTGAGCATGCTGCCAGCGTGGTCGGAGTGTTGGCTGGGATGGCTGTGATGCGTTCACATGGGTATTTGTGTGGGTGTTTTGATTGTATGTGCGATTTGCACGCATGGATGTTGGCGCGTGTGTCACGTGTGTTGTTGTTCTGTACCTACTTACAATTTGGACACCGCGCTTGCTGTGCGATGATGCCCTTGTCTGCCCTCCTTCACATCCCCCATGAACCAACACGAACCATCCCACCATGCACTGCGTGTGTGTGCGTCCGTGTCCGTGTGCGTGTGTCGTTGGCAGCTTGGCGCTGAGCTGGACGTGGTGACCACGGCTGCCACCACCGCCCAGCCGCTGCCAAAGGTGTCAGTGAAACTGCACACGAGCCGAAGCAGCCGCAGCCGCAAGTCGCGGTCGGGCTCGAGGGACCGCGAGAAGCGACGCAGCAGGGAGAGGGAGAGGAGGGAGCGAAGCCGAGACAAGGACAGGCGTGATCGTGATCGTGATCGTGATCGTGATCGTGATCGTGATCGTGATCGTGAGAGGGACAGGGACAGGGACAGGGACAGTAACAGGCGTGAGAGAGACAAGGGCAGAAGCAGCAGCGACAGGGACAGGGGCAGAGACAGGAACGGAGAAAAGAGGAGGGAGAAGGATAAGGAGAGGGACCGGGAGAGGGAGAGGGAGAAGAGAAGGGACAGGGAGAGCGGCAGCGAGAAGGAGAAGACAAAGGAAAGGTCAAGCCGTGATCGCGATCGTGATCGTGCGAGTCGGGACAGTCGCAGCAGCCGTCGTCACTGAACACATGTTTATGTTTGGTGGGGTGGTCCTCAGGTCACCACACGTTGCTCGTGCTGTGGGCGTACTCTTTTGCGTATGTGATTGTGTGTGTGTGTGTTTGGTTGGTTTGCGGCGTTTGTTCAGCGTCCTCTCTGTGTTTGTTTTACGTCGTGCCTGTGTGCCCTGTCGTGCATTCAGTTGCGTTGCGTGTGTGTGTGTGTGTGTGTGTGCTGTTGTCATTTCGTTGTTCTGTCCAATGCTCAAACCGTCAAATCAACAATAAACGCGCCAACCATAGAATCAAGACAAGACAAGATGGCATGGCCAATCCCGCACATACACACGCAACCACGCCATGGTACAAGCTTCACAGTCAAACACAAGCGCTTGCTTGCGTCCACCGCAATCACTGCTGTTGTCGTGTGTGGTGAGTTGCGTACGACGTCTCATGGAAGGGTTGATGCTTCCATATCAAGGCTTGTTCTTCACGTGAGCGTGATTTCAAACACAGCCTTTCACAACGAGACGCGTTGCAACACACACACACACACACACACACAACAAAACAAAGAAAACAAAGAAACAAACAATGTCAATGCTACAGTGACAACAGCAGCATCATCCCGTCCTTGTGTCCCAATAGCACCAGCACCAGCACAAGCACAAGCACAAGCACAACAAAACATACACTGCCCAAGCGTTCACCAAGGCGTGTGTGCGTGAGTGTGTGCAAATGCGAGTGTGAATGAGAGGAACACAAAAGGAGCGGGGGAGTGATTGCGGGTGTGAATGATCGCAGGAAGGCGCGCACTGCTCCTGGCACGACCTCCAATACGATGGCATTCACAGCAAAGCAACCAGTGATGAAAGGGAAACATGAAACACATGGTTGGTTGGTAGCGGTGTTGTGGGAACACGCTTCACAAGCAAGGTTGAGATGGATGAGAGACACATGGGAGTGGGTTTGAGTGGCTGAAGGAAAGGGGAAGGGGGGGGGGAAATTGGAAGGAAACGTCCAGCGAGACTTGAAGGCGAACAACACTTGCAGGGCCATTAGTTGAACAGCTGCGGTGTGTGCACTTCTTCCACTTTCACATCCGGGGCCAGGGAAGCCGTGTTGTTTCCTGCATGTGCGTGCGTGTGCGTGTGCGTGCATATGCGTGCGTGTGTGCGTACGTATGTGGTTGTGAATTGGAAGCGCACGGTAATGAAGAACATGTATTGTCTCGTAGACGTATCACAACACGCGAACACGGCACACAGCATCATGGCAAACATCACAGCACGACACAACACGACACAGCACAGCACCTTTGACGACGCGGCCGATGGTCCAGGCGGGGATGCCGTCCATTTCCTGCAGCGCCGCGCAGTACCGCTGATGGCAGTAGTGATGGTGACAGTGGTGGTGGTGGTGGTGGTGGTGGTGGTGGTGATGGTGCCGTTTGTGGTGGTGTCATTGTATGTGAGCAACGCTACAAAGTGAATAGCATACACCCACTGTTGGGGTTCCCAGCCACTAGCGACCATTGCATTCTGTTTCCACCTTCGCCCTCACCCCATTAACAGTGGTTTTACCTCGGCCTGGTCTGGTGGAAGGACCACGAGCAGACCTCCAGATGTTTCAGCGGAAAATCCGTCCAGCAGCTTGAAGTTGAACTTGCTGTTCACCGCCGGCATCTTGGCAATCACTGCTCGCGTGTTGCGTGACACGAGCCGCATGGTGAGAAGCGAGCGTGAGCGCGCAACCACTTGTCATGATGACACCATGGTGATTGCCCATCAGTGTCCCACCACCACCACCACCACCTCGCCGCCATCACCACTGAACGAATGTACTGTCGTCACCTGGCAGCGAATCGATGATGAAATCGACTTGCTCGTCCTGCGCCTCTGCCAGGTTGCGCGCGTGTCCGAGAAGTCCAAATCCCGTCACGTCCGTTGCCCCGCGCGCACCACACTCGTGCATCAGCTCTGATGGATGGGTGGGTGCATGGTGATGTTGTTGTTGTTGGTTTGTGTCGACAGGGTGGCGTGTGCCATAAATGCGGTATTAATTACACGCACCAATCGCGTCCGTGCCAGCATTCTCACTGAAAAGCAGCCGCACGGAAGCGCAGGCCACGTACACGTACACACACACACATACACACACACACACGTGTTGGCCGTACTTGCAGCGTTCCTGTTGAGGCGAGCCATGCTGTGCATCGCCATGCGATATGCGGCGACCGCCTCCTCCGGCGTGATCACGTCCTGCACCTGACGCGGGCCAGCGCGGGGGATGGCGCAAACATGGAACGGCGTGTGGCACGTGTGTCTTAGCACAACTGAACATTCACACATATACATGCAAACAGGGAGACAGGAAGAGAGACAGAGACAGAGACAGAGACAGAGACAGAGAACAAGACGCAATCACACCGACACACACACACACATACACACATGCATACACACATGCATACACACATACATACACACACACGAACACACACACACACACACACAACCGCAGCGAGAGTGCGGCACGGCTTACGCGCTGGAAGGCGTTGGTGTGGAGCCACTGGTGGGCGTTGACGGCGGGCTGTGTGCCGAGCGGTTTCGTCAGGACGAGTACGTCACCAGCACGCGCGTGGGCCGGCCTGATGATTGGTAGTGGTGGTGGTGGTGCAGAGGACATGGTGGTGCCACGAAGGGTGAACAGACTTGTTTTGTACACACACACGCACACATAGACACCTCACACTCTCATACCCACATGTACAAAGTGTTCGGCTTACTCGATGAATTCGCCCTTTGCGGCGACGCTGGACGCAACGCCACCGACGATCATCCAGGGGTTGAGGACCGTCTGTCCACCGTTCACGCTCGTGTCCGCCTCGTGGCACGCGTCTGCATATGATTGTACATGTGCGTGTGTGAATATGTGTGTGTGTGTGTGTACGTGTGTGTGTGTGTGCAAGTACAATGAGTCGACCGAAGGAAGGAGGAGTGGGAGTCGTCAAGCTGTGGTGAGTAAGTGACACTCAATGGAATGTTCATCTCTGGTTTCAACATGTGATCGTTTTCAGGGGGACTTGCATGACATGGCATATGCTCACCTCTGAAGCCTTTCATGACGAGGCTTGTCGTCACCTTGCGCGCATCCGCTGGCATCTCCATGCTGAGCGCTGTACATACAAACACACACACAGATGCACAGATGCACAGATGCAATCAGTGAGTTGACGATGAGAGTAGCGGTATGGAGGGCTTAGGTGTGCATGTGGAGAGGAGTATGCGCCTCACGCGTACCGAGCAGCATGAGCATGTTGTCGCATTGGGTCACGCCCATGGCATAGAGGTCGCTGAGCACGTTGGCCGCAGCGATCTTGCCCTGAAGCAGGCAGCACATTGGTGGTGTCGTTGAAGGAGGTGCGCGAGGGAATATGACGAGCAGCATGAGTGAGGATCGGCGGGGCAGAAGCATCGGCGGGACAGAAGCACACGGTACGCAGTCGTTCCACACACACACACACACACACACACACACACACACACACACACACACACACACACACACACAGACACAGACACACAGACACAGACACATACACAGAGGCACATGCACACACGCACACACGCACACACACACGCACACGGAGGCACATACACACACAAACACAGACACACATGCACACAACACAACACACCTGGATGTAAGGGTCATCGATGAGGGGGTAGAAGAAGTCTGTGGTTTGAACAAGGAAGATGTCTTTGTGTCGCGTCTTGATGACGCAGCTGTCAAGGCCAATGCCAATGACACTGGTGGCTTCCGCCGTCTCAGCAGCAGAGGCCGGTTTCAGTTCTGCATGCACATGCGCATGCATGTCCAAGTGGCGTGAGAAGGAACAAACGAAGCCGTGTGCTTGTGCAAGGCACAAGGGGAACCGATACACACGCCTTGAAGTAGGTTGAGCAGGCTAAGCGCACACAAAACACATGCACTCACCCTCAAGCAGTTGGAGCAGTTCTTGCTGAGGAACCTTACACCCTGATGTGAACAAATACGCGGTTGAGGCACACGCATAGAAGGGCAGGTGGATAGAAGGTTGGACGGATAGAAGGGTGGACGGATAGAAGGGCAGGTGGATAGACAGACAGACACACACATGCACACACAGACACACAGACACAGACACGGACACAGACACACACACAGACACCCCCCCCCCACACACACACACACGTACGCACCTCATCCTTTGAGCTTGGCAAAGTCCGTGAGCCTGAAGTCCGCGTCAAGGCCGTGGTGGGTGGGATCAAACGGTGCCGGCGCCGCGTGCACCACGGCCACTTTGGCACGCTTGGCGTCAGCGTCATCCGCCCTTGCACTGCCGCTCATATCCGTCCGTTCGTGTGTGCGTGTGTGCGAACGAAAATCAACAACACTGGAACAGCGCCCCAAGATGGATGGTGAGACCTTGTTGCTTTGCTGGTGTGGCTGTGGTTGTGGCTGTGGTGGTTGTGGTTGTGGTCGTGGTTGTGGTCGTGGTTGCCTGTGTGCGTGCGCGTGCAAGCTTGCGTGTGCTGCTGGACGTCAGTCTCGCCAGCGAGGCTCGCATTCGCTGAGCTCTTGGCTCACGCTGTGATAATTAATGGCAGAGCGCGCGGAGAAGGTGGATGGGCTGACGGAGTATGAGCAGCAGCGCCAGCCGCAGAAGGTCATCAGCGATGGTCGCAGCGTCTCAGTCCCGATCCACATCTTCAATGAGGAGGTCCGCTGCCCCATCTGCCTCGGCCTCATCGAGAACACATACACGGCCATGTCGGTAAGCTCTCTGAACATTCTTTTGTGTGTGCATGTGTGTGTGTGTGTGTGCATGTGTGTGTGTGTGTGCATGTGTGTGCATGTGTGTGTGCGTGTGTGTGCATGTGTGTGTGTGTGTCTGTCTGTCTCGCACTGTGTCGGTAAGCTTTGTGCTGGACTCTCTTCTCACCGGCTCGCTTTCGCGCGCTTGCGTTGGTTCGTACACTGTCATAGTGCCTTCATCGTTTCTGTGCTGAGTGCATCCAGAAGTGCCTTCGTCTCGGGTAAGCGACGCACGGTGCTGCCGCACACACACACACACACACACACACACACACACACACACACACACACACACACACACACACACACACATCAACTACCCGCGCAAACGCATCTTCGTTGTGGCAACCACCCTGTCGATTGGCTTCACTCTTGACACTTGACCATCACACATGAACGTCGTTTGCAGGAAGAAAGAGTGCCCGACGTGTCGCGCGCCACTCGCGTCTCGCCGTCGGTTACGCCGCGATGACATGTTTGACCAGATCATATCCACCGTGAGTCTGATTGTGGTGTGCTGTCGCCGCTGCGTTGCGCACATGCTTGATGCTGCATTCGGTTGCGTGTACGCGCGCGCGCGCGTGCGTGTGTGTGTTTGTGTGTGTGTGTTTGTGTGTGTGCGTGCGTGTGTGTGTGTTTGTGTGTGTGTGTGTTATGCTGCTCATCCACTGCGCCTGTCTCACATGATGCGGGAATGACATGCACCTCATGCCCGTATTTGCTAGGTGTACCCTTCACGCGATATCTACGATGAGCAGCAGGTTGCACATGATATGTGATGCCACACGCTGTGTGCACTGGCTTGGTGCGCATCACTGGGTGTGCTGCACTCACGCATCTCGTGCGTGCGTGTGTCCGTACATGCGTGTGTGTGTGTGTGTGTGTGTGTGTGTTGGTACGAACTTGTCTTGCTTGCATTCTTCAGAGTGCGTTGGTGGACAAGACGCTTGAGTCGAGCAATCGCCAGTTCCTCGTTCGCGCCATGGTCGAAGGCATGATGCACCAGGTGCGTACATGTGTGTGTGTGTGTGTATGTGTGCTGGTGGAACTGTGCGTTGCTGAAAGTTGTACTTTCAAAGCTGGTATGTCGCCTGTCAGCGTGATCGGTGCCTCGACTGACATCCATCCCCACGGTGTCTGCTTCCAATTCATGTGCTCAGGCCAAAGCGCGCCAACGAGCAAAAGGCGCAGGGCAAATAAAGGTGGGGTGTGGTCGTTGCTGCCAATGTTGCATAGTCGTGCATTCTGCTGTACTGCCCCTCCCTGGATTACCCCCACGTGTGTTCATGTGCGTGCTCACGTGTGTTCATGTGTGTTCACTTGTGTTTGTGTGTGTGTGTGTGTGTGTGTGTGTGTGTGTGTGTGTGTGTGTGTGTGTGTGTGTGTGTGTGTGTGTGTGTGTGTGTGTGTGTGTGTGTGTGTGTGTGTTTTTAGACGCTCGGACGGAACTTGCATCAGGACGTGAATGTTGCGGTGATGGCGCATCCCCGCATCATCGAGGCCTCGCTCCAGCTGCAGCTCGTCTCAAAAGGTCTGCACGCGTGTGCGGTGTGCGTGCAAGCGCGTGCTTTCGAGTGGTAAGTACAACATGTGATGTTGAAACAACAACTTACCTTCTTACACACACACGCACACACACACACACACACACACATGCACAGACGTGCCGCTCAACCACAGTTATCTGAACACGACACCCGAGATTACGGGCGCAGTACTGAAGAAGTTTCTCGCAAAGGACTGCGCACACCACCCATGTCAGTGCAGTTGTTAGTGTGTGTGTGTGTGTGTTTACGTGCGTGCGTGCGTGCGTGCGTGCGTGTGTGTTTTGTTTTGGGGGGGGGAGGGTGCTCTGACATGTGCACCTGCATTTAGAGTACTGTTTGCCACTGCCGGCTTCATTATTTCAGTGCCAATCAATCGCGTGACTTTGCTCACTCGTGCGCTAATACATGTGTGTGCATCTGTGCTGCTGTGATCTCGACTGCACAACAGCAACACCGCTGGAGCTGACGCCTGAGGATCTTCATCTCGCCTTCGAATCAAAGGTGCGACGTGTGTGCGTGCGTGTGTGTGGTTGTGTGTGTCTTTATAACACTCATTTCCCACGCCTTACAATTCACGTACGCGAGCGGACATACACGTCCCTCCCCTCCAACACCACCGCCACTTGGTGCTCATTGTGACTGGTGTTGCATTGCGTTCAGCCGATCGACGATGCCACCTGTCTCGCCACTCTCACCACTTGGGTACGCTGTCACACACACGCACATGCGTTTGCGTGTGTGTCCGCGTGAGGTGCGTGTTTTGTCCTGTGTCGTACTCCAATCCATCCACTTGCACCAACATCTCATTGTAACCTCACATCTCACGCTTGTTCTGTCACATACACGCACACTCACACACTCGCGCACACACACGCACGCACACACGCACACACTCACGCACGCACACACTTATTCACCATTCGCTCACGTGCGGGCGTGGCCTTCAGTCCCCTGCGACGAGTGTTGAGATTGAGGTGTCAAGGAGAGTGTAATATCTCATGTCAGGCAAATGCACTCGACGCTATTCATTGTGGCGTTTGTTTATCATTGGCTGTTGGCTGGCATGATACGAACACGTTGATGGTGACACTTGCAATAACCGATCCACCCATTAGCAGTAAAAGGTCGTTTGTACACGTGGATGCATTGAAAGTGGCACACACACACACACACACACACACACACACACACACACACGCACACACACACACACAGGCACACATGCTTGCTATTGGGACTTTTTTGCGCTTGCGTGTGCGGGTGTGTGCAAGAAGTGCGCGTACATGCGCAGAAACGAATACACGACACCGAGAGCACAGTAGACGGAGGTCAGCAGCAGCGGCAGAAACGGCAGTCGCGAGCCTGATGACGATGGTGGTGATTGGGGGTCATGGGTGGTGGTGGCGGCGTGAGGAGAAACCATGCTATTGGTAAGCTGCTTGGACAAGCACACACACACACACACACACACACACACACACACACACACACACACACACACACACACACAGACGTGCACTAATATTTCGCGCAGTTCGCACATGCACGCGGGGCACCTGAGAGGGATCAGGGCTCCCAGCATTGCCTTCTCGTGCACGTGCCAACCAAAGAGAAAACTTGCAAGTCCACACAGCGCCACGGCCTCGTACAAGCGCGAGCGGTTTGTTGGCCGCGAAAACAGCGACACCAAACACGGCTGCAGCAGGCAAGGGGGTGGGATGGATTGTGTGAGTGCGTGTGTGTGTGTGTGTGTGTGTGTGTGT
>NW_004754927.1:962739-989381 GCF_000188695.1 Salpingoeca rosetta | reverse complement strand
GTCGTCCGTGACTGCAGCATCGAGCACGGTCGTGATGAACATCGTTGCTTGCTTGCATCACGCAGGCACGTGTTGGGTCAAACACACGCACATACACAGACACACACGCACACACACATGTGAGCGCACCCAGGCCGCCGGTGAAGGCTGCGGGCGTGTGTTCATCTACGCTGACGAAGCCGTACTTGCGTGCACCTGCCGCAACACACACACACATCATCATCATCATCATCATCATCATCATCATCATCATCATCATCATCATCATCATCATCATCATCATCATCATCATCATCATCATCATCATCATCATCAACTTCATTGTGATGTGACGGTGATCACTACATCGTGGCCATGGCGACATGCATCACTTACGCCATCAGTCAAGTCCATCACACACACCAACACACCATCACACACACACACACACACACACACACACACACACACATCATCACCCACCCACCCACCGTCACACACACACCAACCAACACGTGTGTACCGAAGAGGAGGGCCTTATCGAGGGCGTTGTAGAGCGCCCAGGTGTTTGCGGCCCAATATGCGTGGCAGAGACCACGCTTGAAGGGGAACAGGCGTGACAGCACCTGGGGCAACTGGCCCTGTGATGGGATGGATGTGTGGATGGATGGGTGAGGGCACAAGAAGGGAGTTGGCGAATGACGCTGGTGGTGGCAGTGGGGCTGGTGTTGTTGACAGTGTGGGAGGTGGTCACATGGGTGCGTGCTTGAATGCAAACGCAAACACTTGTTTGTGGTTTACAACACACATATGCACGTGCGTGCGTGTTGGGTGGACGCACCATGTAGACGAAGGGGCCAAAGGAGAGCGCAAACACGAGCAGCACAACCGCGCCCAGCTGCAGAAATCGCCACATGGAAAACGATCCTGTGACGACGATGGTGATGGCGACGAAGAAGAAGAAGAAGATGATGATGATGAGGAGGAGGGGGAGGAGGAGGAGAGCGGTAGATGGGGAAGAGGAGGAGGAGGAGGAGGAGGAGGAGGAGGAGGAGGAGGAGGAGGAGGAGGAGGAGGAGAGCGGTAGATGGGGAAGAGGAGGAGGAGGAGAAGAAGAAGAAGAAGATGATGAGGAGGAGGAGGGGGAGGAGGAGGAGGGGCGAGCGCATTTGAGTTTGCGTGTGCAAGTGTATGCAGCGAGATCAGTGCGTGTACATGAAACCCTTTGCCAACTGATCCATGGCAGCAGGTCACACACACGCACACACAGGAATACACACACACACGCACACACAGGAATACACACGCACACACTCTCTCACACACACGCACACACACACTCTCACACACGCGCACACACGCGCACGCAGACGTACGCAAGGAAAGAGTGTTGTGGAAGCAGTAATTGCGCAGAAGAAAGACAAAGATGGCTGGCGCAACATAGACGTAGATGTGCTTGAAGTTCAAGAGCGCAGCAAACGCCACTGCTCCCCACACGTGGTGGCCCTTGCATGGCAACACGTGCAGGCAGGCAAAGGTGAGTACACGGTGCGGAAGGTTGAAGCAATGATACACACACACACACACACACACACAAAGATGGACAGGCGGACAGGCGGACAGACAGACGGACGGACATAGACCCCCCCCCCCCCCCCCACACACACACTCACACACCCACACACACACACCCACACACCCACACACAAACACATGCACGCATCAGATACACACCTCCCTACCTGGGCCATGGCTGCGAGGGCGATGAGGAGGATGCCAAAGAGAAAGCCGTTGTACTGGAAATGGATGTGGTCCACAAGCAAAAGGCCAAAGCTGCACAGAATGGCAAGCTGCGACGCCACTGTCGCCCGACTGCTGTCGACAGCACCACCTCCACTGCCACGGCCCACCTTCGTGCTATGCCGAACAAGTACAAATGCACAGTTAAGAACATGCGTATGGAGGAGGGCAAGCGGTGACTACGCCCACACACTCAACGGAGACGACGACACACACACATGCACACACATAGCCATGAGTATTCACACAACCTTATCAACACCTTACACGTTCACAGATACATGCATACGAACACGCACACACGCACGCATGCACAAGCTTCATCAAGGCGTACATGATTGTGCCGATGATGAGGACGACGTCTGCTGCAATGACGGAGAGCCGTTGGAAGAGAATGGTGTTCTCGGATGCATACTCGAGGTTTTCAACATGCAGCATGTTGTCATCGAAGAACTGCGCCACATGTGCTAGCGTATATTCAAACCATGCAAAGAATGGCGGGTAATCCAACGTCCATTGCGACGTGGCCTAGCACACGCGTGTGTGAGTGAGTGTGTCAGTGTGTGACAGTGTGTGTGTGTGTGAAAGCGTGTGAGAGTGTGAGTGTGTGAGTGAGTGAGTGTGTGCGGTGACATGTGCGCATCGTTGCAAAGTGCTCTCCTCCAACCCACACACGCACACATGCACGCCAGTGCGTCGTTGCGAGTAAACAGTGTTGTTGTTGTTGTGGTTGTTGTTGTTGTTGTTGTGATTGTTGTTGTTGTTGTTGCTCTCTTCACGAGGTGTGCTCATAGCGACATACCTCGGTATACCACTGCGAGATTGGCAGCTGCCATGTGATGGCCAGCCAGTTTCGGTGCACCTCAAAGTCTGTCGATCGGCTTGGGTGGGTGTTGTTTTGTGTTTGTTGGTGTTGGATGGGTGCTTGTGAGGGTGCGTCATGCGCATACTGCAGCGCATCGCACACGCGTACCACACATGCACACGATGCACATGCGATGGCATGCTGTGTCTGTCACATTGCACAACACGTCCACTCCACACACACACACACACACACACGCACACTTAGAAACACACAAACATGCACACACACGCACAAATATACACAAAGCGCACACACACATACACAAAGCACACATACACAAAGCACACATTAACACACTCACCCACACTCGAACACACAACACACATGCAAACACACACATAAACAAACAAACAAACACCTACGACCACACTGATCCACAACTACCTCATCTCCTCCCCTCCCCAAGCCACCTTCCCCCCCCCCCCCCTCTCCCTGTGACGTACTAGGAGGGCGCAAAGGACAGCTTGAAGAAGGTCAAGGCAACAGCCGCCGCTGCCACCATCACCACTGTCATCGTCGTTGTCGTCCTCACTCCACTCTCCTTCATATCTGCCTGTCGCTGTCGCTGTGATTGGACAAATGTCCGGTTTTCACATTTTATGGTGCAGTCCACTGTTATTGTCCGTTTTTCGTTGATGTTTTCCATGAATTCCGCACAGCGTCCGTTGAGCGAATCGTATATTGGAGTCGTTACGATGTTTTCTTGTGGTGGTGGATAGCGACTCTCGCTTCAATAACTAAGCACCCTCGCGCCCTTTTCCCTTTGTTGCTTGTGCTTCGCGCTCCTTTTTTTTTTTTTGACGTTGCCTGCGCTTCTTCTGCCTTCTTCCTTCTCTCCTCTTCCCTGCCACACACACACACACACACAGAAAGCTGTTGCCCGCCTTTTTGCCTCTTTCTTTCTTGCTTGCTTTCTTCTCTGCCTTCGTGTGCGTTCGCGGCTGCGGCTTGATTCCCACACACTCTCCTCTTGTGCACATAACACACACAACTGCCTGGTAAGCCAAACCCCCACGCCTGTCTCCTCTGTGTGTGTGCTGTGTGTGGGTGCGCCTCCTCTCTCTCTTGTGTGTGCGCTGCGTGCTGCCTCTGGTGTGTGTGTGTGTGTGTGTGTGTGTGCACAGCGGTGCAGCGGAGAAAAACCGCCAAAACTTGAAAACCACCTGCTACTGTGGTTGGCTCCCCCCATACACCCCCAAGGCCCACTCCCCCCTCCTCTCCACCCATATCCCCCCCACTTGCACTCCCCCCTCCTTTCTAATCCCTCAACTGTGGTTACACGCCAGCCATCTTGGTTCGTGTCGGCCGTTTTCGGCTTCATCTGCCCTGCCGTTAACCATGCCTGCTGCCTTTGTTCACCTGTTCTCGCTCGGATGGCTGCCGCTGTGCACCTCCTTTGATACCTGGCTTGGCTAGCCAGCCCTTTCCACCACCAAGCCGTGTGGTCTGGGTGGCTCATGCCTCATTTTTCCCCCTCTTCTTGCTGGCTGCTTGCTGTGCCTTGTGTCTTGACACACCATCGCGGCCATTGTTCCTTTCCACCCATATCCGATGCTGTTCCCACGTGTGACCGTTATGGGCCATTTGGCGCCATCCACATTTGCGCGCGCGCCTTCTTCTGGCACGCACACCGCATACACACACCACACAGTTTGATCTCACCATCACCTGGATATCACACCATCATCACCTGGATCTCGATCACTCACACGCGCTTTGGTTTCTCTTTGTCTCCTCCCATGTCTCCTCCTGCGTTTGCGATCCCGCCTTGTGTGATCATCCATCGCCTGTGCTTTCTTCCAGGTCACCCTTTTTCCGATCACTGGAACACAGCAAGCAACAGCCCAAGACCGCCATCATGTCTTCCGACGACGAGCACTACGACGACTACAACGACGGCTACGATGACGACGAGCATGATGAGGAGGAGCCTGAGATCGAGGAGAAGCCGTAAGTGCCTCTGTGCCTCTTGTGTGTGTGTTTTTTTTTTCTGCATTACTTTCTCTCGTTCCGCCTGCTGTCACTCGTTTCAGTCTTGCGGGAGAGAGAGAGAGAGTGTGTGTGTGTGTGTGCGTGTCTTTTTTGACTTGATATCTTGTGTTACCGATAGCCTTCAGCCCCCCCCCCCATGTTTATCCAGCCCGCCCCTCCCTCTCACCCATAGAGTGCCTTGTTGCCTTGCTTGTCCATTGCAGTGTGAAGGTCAAGAAGCAGCGCCGTGCCCGCCGCAAGAAGGACCCCAACAAACCTCGTGGCGCCCTCACGCCATACATGGTGCGTGGCAGACTGCAAACGTGTGTGTTTGTGTGTGTGTGTGTGTGTGTGTGTGTGTGTGTGTGTGTGTGCTTGGCACAATCACAGCCCAGCGTTGGCTGATATCGCACGCATTGGGTCGATGCCCCTGTGCCATGTTGAGTGTTGCGCTGCCGCTTCTACCCCTCACCTCCATATCCTCTCCACTGCAACTGCACTGCATCTCCGCTTCCCACCACAGTGCTTCAACAAGGAGGTTCGCCCCGCCATTATGCAGCAGCATCCAAACGCCAGCGTCACAGAGGTTGCCAAGCTCATCGGTGCCCAGTGGCGCCAGCTCACAGACGAACGTCAGTCAGAAACGAGTCACTCACGTGCATGTTCTTGTTGCTGCTGCGTGGAGAGATTGGTGATGGTGATTGTCACCTCGTGACACTGGCTGGTTGCGCGCTTGCCAACTGTGTTTTCGGTGCCTTTTTCCTCGTTTCCTTCGCCCTTCTTTTTTCATCGTCGCTCATACGCACTACGCACGTCTCTTCTTGTCTTTTTGTCTCCTTGGCCCATGCAGAGAAGAAGCCATACAACGACATGGCCCGCACTGACCGCGAGCGCTACAAGGAGGCCATGAAGAACTACGTCCCCACTCCCGGCTTCGAGGAGGGTGGCCGGCGCCGGTGAGTTGTCGTCCATGGCATCCTGGTGAATATGCACGCGGGTGTAGTGAACCTTTTTTGTAGCCTGATTTTGCAGCCAATAAGCACAAACCGTTGTTTTCGCCTTCATCATCCGCGTCCACCACTCTTTACATCACCCCTCACGCAACAGTTCTTGCTTTCCTGTCCCACAGCAAGAAGAAGAAGGACCCCAACGCGCCCAAGAAGCCCAAGTCGGCGTACTTTGTGTTTGCAGAAACGCGCCGCGACGCCCTGCGCGCCCAGTACCCGGAGGACCGCGTGAGTGACACAGCCAAGCGCACCGGCGAGGAGTGGCGCGGCATGACGGAGGAGCAGAAGAGGCCCTTCCAGCTCAAGGCGCAGGAGCTCAAGCAGGAGTACGACCAGGCCGTCGCCGAGTACAAGGCCTCCCTGGAGTAGACGCAGCAATGACAACGCAACGGCAAACGCCCGTCTCTCACACTCTTGCATTCACATGAGTTCAAGCTAACTCGTGTCTGTGTATGGTTGTGGATTCGCACGCGCGCGTGTACACATTTGCTGTTGTTCTTTCGTCGCTGCTGTTGATGCTCTCGTCTGCCCTCTTGTTGGGGATTCCACTGCTACGTGTTCCACTTTCCCCGTCCAATTGACGTACACTTGTGTTGTTCCTGTTTATGGCACGCTGGTTGCGTGTTTCTGAGTTGCGCGTGCTGCCGTTGGGCTCGTCACCCTGGTTGTTCCGGTGGTGTGTGCTCACCAGCATCGCGCACCCGGCCTGCGTGCCTGCTCTTCCTTCCTTCTTCCCCGTTCTTGCCTGTTCTTACTCGTGCACTGTCTCCCCGTGGTGGCGTCTTTCTTTTCTTTCTTCTCTTCCCCCGTGTCGTAGCTGACCTGCCTCTCTGCCTTTCGTATCTCTCCGGTCCGTTGCGGTGCCTGTTGTCATGATGTGATGTGACGTGTGTGTGTGTGTGTGTGTGTGTGTGTGCTTTTGGTTTCTCCCCCTTTTTGTGTATTGTTGCATGTGTTCGTGTTTGCTCGCTCACCGTACGAGCCAGCACGACTCATCTTACTGTCCTGCTTCAGCGCTAATTGATGTTACCCACCCCTTCTATGTTGTACCTCTCCGCTTAGCGCTGTGCAAACCCCCTCGTAAAACCAGCACCACCACCACCAGGGATGTGAAGACGTAAAGTGACAGCTATGATCGCTTTTACAACGTGTATGGACAGAGTAGGGACAGAGAGATTGGGTAACAACAGCAAAGCACACTGCAAGTGGCAACAAACAAAGAGGGAGCATGCGAAAGCGAGAAGCAGAGACGATACGATGATGAAGGAGAAACACCAACAGCAGGAAGCGACGAATGGCCACCGACCAGCAGTGGAAGCGCTCAGGGCGCGTGGTGTATCTTCGCAGGTGGTCACTTGCTGCTTGCTGTGTCCGCCTTAGCCTGCTTCACGGGTTCGTCAAAGAGCGCGGCGTGGCGCTTGGCAGACTGCATCATTTGCGCCTGCACATGTCGTTTGGCGTGGTGTGGAGTGGTGTTGTGTGAGGAAAGAGGTGAGTTGGGTGCGGTGTTTGCCCTGGAAGCAACGGGGCAGCAACGGGGTGAAGCGAGAAAAGGCGGCAAAGCGAACAGGCGATGGATCAGAGACGTACGGTGTGTTGGGGGACGGATGCCGGGATGCGCAGCACGTATCGCTTGATAAACACATTCAGAACACCCATCTTTTGCTGCAGCGCAGCAGCATCGCGCGTGGTGTGTGTGTGTGTGTGTGTGTGTGTGTGTGATTGTGAAATTGTGTGTGTGTGTGTGTGATTGTGAAATTGTGTGTGTGTGTGATTGTGAAATTGTGTGGGTGTGAGATTGTGAGATTGTGAGATTGTGTGATTGTGAGATTGTGTGATTGTGAAATTGTGTGTGTTGGCGAGGAGCCAGCGTTAGACAACAACCACACGACCAAAACTTCCAGACAACCATCCAACCAGCAAGCCAAGCACAATCGTGAGGGCCCACTCACTCTGTCAATCATATCCTGTGTCATCCGCAGCTCCTTCTTCTTGTTCAGGTGCACCCGCAGCGTGTCGTCCCCGCCAGGCACAGAGATGATTTCCCGCGCACACTTCATCTGCGGCCGCGCCTGTGGTGTGGTGTGATATGTGTGTGAGTGATGTGATGTGTGTGTGAGTGATGTGATGTGTGTGTGTGTGTGTGTGTGTGTGTGTGTGTGTGTGTGTGTGTGTGTGTGTGTGGCTTAAATGACGCACTGGGCACGAAACACGAGCGAATGTGCCATCCCCACTACAGTGACACCGACCACCACTATCACCATCGCCTCGTACCTCCTCGAGGGCCTTGACGGAGGACTTGCGGGCCTCAGTACCGACAACAAACGCGACAGGCGACTCAAGTTGCTGCAGATCCTTCTGCACGATACTCCTGCAAATGTGTGGGAGTTGGTGGTGGTTGGGGGTGGGGGCGTGAGGCAATGTGGTTGACAGCCACAGACGCGTGCAGGCGAGTGAAGTGAAGACTAACAAGGCAGGACAAGACCAAGATAAGACAACGTACGATTCCATGGCCAGGGATTTGCTCTGCAGGATCATGGCCATGCAGATGAGCCCACCGACGCGCTTATGTTGGGCAGCAGTCACAATCACCTGTCAAAGTGTAGCCATGCATATGAATGCACGCAAATGTGTGTTTGTGTGCGTGAATGCGTGTGCGTGAATGTATGTCGTGGTTGGTATCCAGCAGCACCTGACAAACGAGTACACGTCCAGGAGCACGAAACACACACACACACACACACACACACACACACACACACACACCTTGACGCCAACGCCAAAGCCAACAAGCACGAGCTTCCGCGTGGGGTACTGCTTTTGTAACGAGGTCAGCTGTCGTTGTTTTGGTTTGGGGCGAGGGGGGAGTGCGCAGCACAAGCATGAGCGACGGGTGGGATCAAGACCAAAGAACTTACAACCTTTGCACACTTGCACAAGCACAAGCGCAAGCACAAGCGCAAGCACAACCACGAGCACAAGCACGAGCAGGATTATGACCACCATCAGGACATAGCAATTGCACCTTCTCCAGAAACGCCTTCTTGAGCGCCGTGTCGTCTGTGGAGGACATTGTGACGTTGACGGCTTCAACGAGCCTGTGGACCAAGGAAGGGCGTGGCAGTGGTGGTCGTGAGACCGTATCAAAACGCAACAAAGGAGAGGTGGAATAAACCAGAAGCGGGAGATTTGGGGGGGGGGGGACAAACAGCAAAGGTGTATCACAAAAGTCGTCAGGCACCCATATACTGACACACAGACAGAACAGACAGACAGACAGACAGACAGACAGACAGACAGACAGACAGACAGACAGACACCCCCCCCCCCCACACACTCTCTCTGTCTGTCTCTCTCTCTCTCGCACTCTCGCCCACACCCACACATACACGCGCGCGTGCGCTCACCATGAGTGCTGGAAGAGCTGTTTCCACCGGCGAAGATGCGGGCTGTCCCACGAGTACTCGCAAGGCGCCAAAACCACGAGCACATCACGTGACACGTCGCCAGTCTGCTCACGTACAGCGCAACAGGGAAACGGTTGGTGTTACCGCGACCATGTGTCGCTGCAACAAAACCACGCACCCACATGCACGGCAAGGCCAACAAACACATGCACAAGCACGTGCACGTGTACATGTAAAAGCAAAAGTACATGCACATCAACACATGCGCGGAGCTTACGCGGGGCGGAGGTGGTGGCGATGAGTGTGTTGTGATCCACCGCTTTAACGCCGAGCTCATGGAGAGGCGGGCCGGTGCGTGGTAGTCGAGCAGTCCGCTCTCATCAAACACCTCCGGCACCTGGCAACGAATGGTGGCGATCGCAACGTGCACATCGTTGGCCGTGGCAACGACAGCAGCAGCAGCAGCAACAGCAGCAACACACATGCAAACGCACGCACAGAGAGAGAGAGAGAGAGTCTGTGTGGCACGCACGGACATGCACGCGCACACACACACACACACACAAACACACACATGCACACGGCGTCATCACAATACCTTCGTGTGGAGGTACTTGAGGGTGCGGACAAGAAAGATGAGCAAACGTTTGGGCAGGACTTCAAACGCCGTTGCCATGAGCCACTTCAGAAAAACCTTGTTCCATTCCATCTGCCACATACACAAGCCACACAGGGCACGGCTAGTGTTCAGCAATCGGTCATCCATCACACACACACACACACACACACACACACACACACACAGTCACAGCAGACGGAAGAGAACCAGACTATCCAATGTGTCTCTTCGCTAAGCCATGGTTGCGCGAATTCCTGGCACCAGCGCGCCTCCCACAACTACTCACCGTGTAAAACAGGTATCGCAGCTGCTCAGTCGCCCGCTTGATGTCAAAGATTTGCATGTCTGCGGGTGGTGTTGTCCAGACGCCGCTCTGCTCTGAGCGGGCATGCGCCTCGTCGGCCAACGACGCCTGCAAGCCAAACACAGCGGCAAAGCACGGCCATGTCAGAGCACGCGCACGAAAACGAACACAATGGCGCTTGCAAACCAGAGCAGGGCCTCACCGCGAGTCTCCCTCTCGCCATTTAGAAGCACGCAGGCAACGTGTTTGACGAGATTGACCGCTCCACGCCTTCCCACGCAGCTCGAGCCATCAACACGAACCACACGACACAAACACCACCACGTGCGCACGTGGCAATTGGAAAACTGTACACACACGTGAACGAAAGCGCACACACACACACACCTCTTCCAGCGTGTCCACGAGCCGAGCAAATGCTTCCCGGCGCTCCTTTGACCAGTCGTCGCGCTGTGACACCATCTGCCAGTCTTCCCCGTCCCCTCGTCGGTGAGGCAGCATCTCTGCCAGCCTCACACCAAACACACCAGCCATCTGGATGCGAAAGCGTGGTCCTTGCTGCTTATATTGTAGAGGATTTGTGAATGATTTCAGGCAGTTATCGGCAGTTGAAGGTGCCTTGAGCTCTTCTGCTGCTTGCAAGCCTCCTCTGTCCTGCCCTGCCTGTCTCTCCGTTCTGTTGTCTGATCTCAGAATCTCATTGCTGTGCGTTGACGAGTTTTGTTGTTGTGTTTGAGAGGACGGAACTCTGGACTCAGACACTTCTTGAAAGAACGAAGAGGGAAGCGAACGAGGAGGAAAAGCGAAGGGACGAAGTGCAGCAGTGCAGGCATGAAGCCAACGAGAGAGAGAGCAAGTCCTCTCGAGGCATGAACATGAGAAAAGGAACAAGGACATCACCACACACACACACACACACACACACACGCACACACACACAAGCAGTATACAAAGAACAAGGGGCTGGTGTTGGTGTTGGTGTTGGTGATGGTGACAATGCAGGATCTCGAAGTGGTGGTAGTTGGTGCATTGCCATCCAGTACAACTTTCGGTTCAGAACTTAGGAAGGAATCGTGCTCCCGTAGCACGAGAGTGTGCGGAGGAGTAGACTAGAGGTGAAGAGGGATACACAAGCAAGCAAGCATACAAGACAAACGAGCTTCGGATAGCGTTAGAAGAGAGGTGCAGCAGAGATGCGCGAAATTACAGCAACACTCATGCGTGGCGTGAAGAGAGGCGTGCAGTCGAACATGCCCTCAGCGCACGTACAGCTCCATGTACATGCCTTCAGCAAGCAAGTTCGCCACCAAGGAAGCCCAGAGACGGTTCTTCAACGCTCGGATTGTCTGAGTTGGGACCGAAGGAACCGAACGAGCCAACATCGTCAAATGGGCAGCCATTGTTGTGACGGAAGCCCCAAGCGAACCCACATGTGTTTTGGTGTGGACCAACGTCCGAGTCCTTTGGGTTGACAAACACATCATCGCTGCAGCGCTTGTCGTTCGGTGCGGTGTTCTTCTGGGTAGGCGTGAAAGAAAAGCACCCAGAAGCACACGTGCTCACGTGGTAGGATATTCCGTGAAGAGAGCCGCGAGGGATTGGCTGCCCAGCGCGTTCTCGTATGCAATCCACTCGCCTGTATTTGAGAGGAAGAGGAGATCATTAGCTGGAGCCAGCCAAGCACGGCCCTTGAAATCGCTGCTACCCTGGGCCTCCCCCAACAGAGCAGCGTTGTGCCAGAGATCGCACCGATTCCAAGTCCATGTGTCAACGCCGTCGTTCGCGAACCGCGCAGCGAGCGTCCACGGCTTTGTGGCACCCCCGGCCAGTTGCGTCTCGCATTTCTCTCCCAGCTGTGCTGCGACTTCCAAGCCAATAGCGCACACCTGTGATTGACCAGTGGCAACACTCCATAGTGTGGAGACCTGACTCGCTATCATTGTCTGCGCCATCTGAGCTGCACGCAGCCCCTGAAGTTCTTGGTGCACTGCCTGCACGTCGACCCCATTCACCAACACGGGTTGTGCCGGGTCCGTGGTGTTGATGACTAGCCTTCCATCTTTGTCCTCTTCAATCACAGCTCCAAGTGCAACCTGGTGCCGTGAACAGGACAGCACAGCCAGCCAACAAAGCGCCAGGACAAGAGTCACCGCAGCAAACATTTTGGTCATCTTGGGTTGCCTGCAGGGAGGTTGCACGAAATTGCACACCATACGTTGCAATTTGCAACCACCACCACATCCAACCAAACAAGCGAAGACAACCCCCATGATGCTGCCTGATGTGTCGAATTGGAGCGACGATGGCCTGGAAGGGGTGGTCAAGTCCATCTTCATGCCCGGCGTGAACAGCGGGGTGATCCGCTTCCTCAGCATCACGTTCATTGCACTGTTTCTGAACAATGTGGGCTTGCTCATCTTCTTTGGACCAAACCCACACGTCATCGTGCTTCTCCTCCTCACCATTGGCCTCGCCGCCGCAATGGCATGGTTAGCGCACTCTGGCAAGCAGTGCAGCAGTGTTTGCGTGCGTGCGTGTGTGTGGTGTACATGTGTGTTGTGTGCGTCTGTGTGTGTGTGTGTCTGTGTGTCTGTGTGTGTGCACGTGCACCTCCTTGCTCCACTCTTCCCACCACCAACCACCAACCAACAACCAACAACCAACAATCAACCACCAACCATCTCATCATCAGCGACTCGCGTGTTTGCACATCCTCACTGTCAGGTTTGTCAAGGAGTTGCAAAAGGCAACGCGGGAACAGGAAGCCAAGAAAGAAACAGAAGGCAAGGAGGGCAGCAAAGAAGACAGCGGCAGCACTGACACCAAGCAGACGAATGCTGGAAAGAAGGACACCAAACACCGTCAAGCAACCAAGGCCAAGGAATCGGCAAAGGACAAGTGACGGCCGCTCACGCACGCGTTAATGTGTTTGTGTGTGTGTGTGTGCGAATGTGTTGACACTCTTGCCCTTGACTGCAGTCTTCTGTGCTGCAGGCTTCCTCTCCTCTTCCCTTCCTCCTCTTGTTTCCACTAGGATAGACCTTTCTTGTTCTGTCGTGCATGTAGCTGCTGCTGTAGTTGCTGCTGTAGCTGCTTGCTTTATTAGAGAGCAGCGTCTGTGCGCTTACTCAACAACCATACACACACGCGCACGAAACACAGCCACGCAAACGCAAGCGGGCGAAGAAAGGGCAGGTTGGGGGGGGGGGAACAGAAATTATTCAAACAAGAAGTTGTTACACACAAACAAAGGTCAACCATCAACTTCGATTAGATACATCAAATCAACGCAAGCATCCACAACTGATTCCGTCTCTGCTACACACGGCAAACAAAACCGGTATCGTGAGGTGTCGTGCGTGGGGTGGGGGGCTCTACAAGCAACAGCAATGGCGTGCAACAGTGCACTTGGTGAGGTGACGCGGGGAAGAAACAGCACGGAAAAGGTGGCGCGAGCGAGGGATGTAGGCAACCGGCTGTCCACGTGCACACAACACAGACATAGACAGGTAGACAGACAGACAGACAGACACCCACTCCCACACCCCCCACGCACCCACACCCACACCCACACCCACACACACACACACACACAGACGCACCTTTCTTTCAAAGCTGGGAGCTTGTGGACTGGCTGAGGCGGTCTGCAAACGTGATGGAGCGCTGCCTCTCACCAGCACCGTTCCCACCGCCATTCCGACCATCATCCCGCACCACCCGTGAACGCAACCGCGCCGACTGCGCACGCCCCCTCTCATCACCACCACCACCACCACCACCACCGTCTATATCACCAACACCGCCAGCCCGTCGTGTTGGGTTCCAGCTCGTTGCTGCTGATAACGGCGCCGACGTCGCTGTAGTTACTCCCGCTGTTGGCGAAAACGACCCAACACCCCGCCGTGCACGCGCCACATCACCACCTGCGTCGTCATCACTATCACCACTATCAGCACCACCACGACTGCCACTGCGAGAGTCGACGGCCAGGTTGGCGCTGAAGGCTGCGAGCTCCTCGTACAGGCCGTCCTCGTCCTCCATGGCCCGCTGCTGCTTGCGCTGCACCTCCTGCAGGTGCACCTGGCTCAGGTCAAGCAGCGTGTTGGGCGGGCACGTGTAGTCGAGCGCCTCGCCATCGCTGTCTGCCACATCATATTGGCGGTGCTGCACATGCACATCGTCGCTGCTGCTCTTCGCGCCATCACCACCACCACCACCACCACCATCGCCGTAATCGTAGGCGTTTTCGCCTTCATCGTCATCATCATCGTCATCGTGATCATCTGTGCTGTCCTGGCGATAGTGGCGCAGGTACTTGTTCTTCCCACTCCGCCCAAACCCAATACCACCGCCATGGTAGCCGTTGCCGCTCGCCACCGCCTTTGTGCCATTCGTGCCGTTGGTGCCATCAGCGCTGTCGGCAAGCAGGGCCTTTGGCGAGTCACGCCCGCTCTCCGCCGTGCTTGCGGGCTGGTTGTCCATGGCGTGGTAGCGCAGGCCCGCGAGCGTGTGTGCGACGTGTGCGGACGCGCGCGTGACGCGATGTGCCATCTCGTGCAGCGACATGCGGCGGCTGCGCATGACCTTGGCGGCCTCCCTCAGCTCCTTCAGCCGTTGCTCCTCGGCCTTGGCCCGCAGGTAGTGGCTGCGCTGTTCCTTCAGCTGCGGGTTGTTGTGCAGCGTGATGGCCAGCCAGAACCGGTTGCGCACCCGCCACGTGTACTCGGGCACACACGCGCCGTTGCCGTTGATGCTGTCTTGATACGAGGCGCTTCCGCCGAGCTGCAAGCCAGGCGACTCCATGCTGCTGGTGAGCTCAATACCGCCGCCGCCGCTGTCAGGGCTGCGCGGGCTGGACGTGACACGCGAGAGCGATACGCGGTCGCCGCGGTTACGGGAGCGCCACAGGCGGATGCCGAGCCGACGTGCTGTGCGACGGTCGCGCGGGGTGCCCGCGAGGAAGAAGTAGACGGCGGTGAGCAGCACTGGGTGGGAGTAGTAGTAGTCCAGCTGCATGAACCCCAAGTAGGCGACGTACGACTTGTCCGTGAGCTCGTACTTGCGGGGCATGAGGCTCTTGTCCATGCGGCTGACAAACACGGCCTGCAGCACCATGGAGGTGACGGCACGCTTGATGAGGCCAAGCAGCGCGTTGAGGATGTAGAAGATAAACTGGATCAGGTCCATCAGGTGGAAGAACCCGCGCCGCTGCAGGCCGTGGTCCTTCTTGGAGATCTCAAACACAAACCGCACGCAGAACAGCAGCAGCCAGTAGTTGATGAGCAGGATGACGGGGAACCCGAGGGCGCCGGTCTCGTGGTTGTAGATGACAAACTGGAACCACCAGGGCCAGAACCAGTCGCCGTAGATGTTCATGAACGGCAGCACGGTGGAGATGGCAATGAAGCCAATCAGCAGCGTCAGCACACATGTGCCCAGCACCCATCCGCCAATGGCACTCGCAACCTGCCACATGTGGTGTGAGTGTGAGTGTGTGTGTGTGTGTGAGAGAGAGAGAGAGAGAGAGAGAGAGAGAGAGAGAGAGAGAGAGAGAGAGAGAGAGTGAGTGAGTGAGTGTGTGTGTGTGTGTGTGTGAGTATGTTGGGTGAGGGGTGAGAAAGGATGGAGATGGAGGAAGAAGAACAAAGGAAAGCACAAGTACGTATGCAGTTACTAACTCTCACAGCCAGCCAGCCAGCCAGCCAGCCAGCCAGCCAGCCAGACACGCACGCACACACACACACACACACACACAGACACATGCACGAACAGACAGACAGACAGACACGGACACACACAGACGCACACACACACACACACAAACAAACACACAGACGCGCACAGATACACACCTGCGTGCCGCCAAACTTGAGGGTGCTGCCGATACTCTTGTCCATGGGGACATGCTTTGTGATGAAATCGGGGCGTCCACGGAAGAGAAGAAACATGCGCTTGCGGTAGACAACAAGCACATGCAGCAGCGAGAAGGTGACAGCCACAGCGGTGACAGAGGTGCTGACAGTCATGCCGTAGCTCACGGCACGGCGCACAACAATCTGGTCGCGCGAGCACGAGTGCCCGCGCCCAACTTGGATGCCGTAACCGAGGTCAAACGCGTCTCTGATCCACAGGCTGGACCCCGGTGTCGGGTCGCACTGCACACCTGAGCAGCAGTGTCCCATGGACATGATCCACTCCACCGCAGCGCCGGCCAGGCTCGCATAGGACATGGTGAGCGGCAGCAGGCTCACCAGGCAGCTGATGGCCAGGATCACAGCCGTCAGCAGCCGCGTGGGCACGCTGTAGTTGTCCTGGCCGAGGATGGTGGCGCGGAACGCGCTCCAGGTGAGCGACTCGCCAAGGCTGACCTTGATCTTGTCGGCAAGCAGGCTGGCAACATACCCGCTGCGGTCAAGGGCAAGCAGGGCGCGCTCGCGCCAGGAGACGGGCCTGGGCCCACGGTCGTTGAACCAGAGCCACAGGGCCACGAAGCGGCGCTTGGTTTCAAGCACGTACCAGCTGACAACAAGCATGGCGCAGAGCAGGGAGGGGAGGGTCGCCATGAGGTTCACAAAGGAGGACGTGCGGCCAAGACAGCCCATGAGCGTGCCAATCTCGCCCAGGGCGATGATGGAGAAGAAGCAGCCCAGGCACAAGCCGATGGACGGCACGCGCGCATGCCGGCACAGGAGGATGGGCGTGAAGAAGAGCAGCAGCTCAAGGATCTGTGTCAGCTCCAGCGCGCCGTTGAAGACGAAGGGGATGGTCAGGCTCATCATGCCAAACCCGGCAGCGGTTGCCCACGCGGAGTCACGCCGCTCAAGCATGTTTACGGGCGGTGTGAGCACGTCCAGGAAGCCAAAGGTCCAGATGTAGCGTGCAGTGCCGATGGGGTGGAGGCGGTGCCGCGGTGCCGATGACGTCAGACAGCGGCCGCGGCAGGTGGACGTTTCGTCCACATGTCTGTCTGCGCCCGTGCACGACTCGCACGCGATGAGGGGCACGCCGAGCCAGACGTCCATCCCCCAGATGAGCGCAATCAGGAGCGTGCCGATGCCGGCCCAGATTGAGAGGCGGCCCGAGACGCGGGTGAAGCACTTGTGCGCCTGGTAGCTGTGGTCTGGCGACTTGCGCTCCCACTCGTCCATCGCAGAGGCGTAGCTGTACGTGGTGTTGAAGTACTCGCAAGACGGGTGTGCAAGCAAATGCTCTGATGTTGACGAGGAGGAGGATGGTGAACCGGCGGTTGTGGACGACGCCAGCGGCAGAGGTGTGGTTGCAGAGGAGGATGAGGTGGAGGCACCGTCGCCGTTTGCTGACGATGATGAGGGGGAGGATGGGTCTGGTGTTGAGCAGACGCAGTGGTGGGCGGCCACGAGGCGGTAGCGGTGCACGACCATGCCATCCTCCATGATACGGTCGATGCCCAGGCTCAGGTGGGGGAATGTCGGCACCGTGATGTTTCGCGCGCAGGTGAACTCGATTTCGCCGCGCGTCATAATGTCCTTCTGTGTTGGCGGGAGAAACTGGCTGAACATGGATATGGCGCCCGTGCTGATGGTCTCGTTTGGTCGCGACACGTCCAGGGTGTACGTGGACGTGAGGCGGAACCCAGAGGCGGAGACGTCCGTGACAGTGAGGTTACCCACGCCAAGTGGGTAGTGTGTGACGATGCTGCCAATCCAACGCGTGGTGGGCAGGCTCTGCAGGCAAAACGCGGTGTCTGGAATTCGGCCGCACACGACGCCGCCCAGCTGAAACCGCAGCATGAGGTTGTTGTGGGTCATGGCGAACAGGTGGTCGGGCAGCACGTCCAGCCTCTGGCGCACGTTGTTCAGCTCGTCCATCGTCACCCCCGGCCCAGCATTGAGCCTGTGTGCGTTGCGTGCACATGCGTGGGTTTGTGGTTGCGTGCGGGTTGAGAAGAGTGAGTGCGAGGGCGTGTGTGTTTGTGTGTTTGTGTGAGATGTCATCGAAACCTGAAGTGCGCAATGTACACGGTACCCGAACACACACACACACATGACACACACACATGGCACACACACGCGCGCACACACACATGACACACACACGCACACACATGACGCACACACACACATGACACACACACACACACAAGAGGCAACGACGTACGGAAGGCTGGTTTGGGAGTGTGGCTTGAAGTCTCGGTCCTTGCGAGCCAGTGTGGGACGTGCGGACACGAGAAGGCACGCGAGGGCCAACAAAACGGCGACGACCACGGGGTGGCCACTGCCTTGGCCACTCCCTCGCCCCTTCATGATGAGCTGTGATCGGATGTCCGGTTGTGGTTGTTGTTTGTTGATATTGTTGTTGGTGTGGGTGTTGTTGTGGTTTCGGTTCTGGTGCTGATCGTGTGGTGTGGTGTGACACAGTGACACGGTGGTTGGGCTGACGCTCTGTGTGCATGTGCGTGCAACAAACCAGCAGCACAGGTGGTGGTCGATGCTGATCTGAACACCAAAGAATCAACACCAACAGCAACTTTGGTTGTTATTGTGTTGAGGGACGGTGATGGAGAAGATAGCGTTGATTGGTCGGTGGCGTGAGTTGTGAGTCAGCCACACACAAAAAAAGAAAGGAAAGGAAGCAACCACGTTTTGAAAATGCATTTTGTGCTGTTGCGAGGAAAGACAGGACGCCGCGCTGCTGTGGCGGTTTTTCTCTTCCCCAACAACATGGACAGTGCTGTGCTGGTGAGAGTCGATGATGACACGTTTGTTGTTGGTTGGTTGCTGTTGTTGCTGCTGTTGGGTGCTTGTGCTTTGTGTCGACCAGGGAAGCCACCCCTGTCTGTCTCAAAAGCAGCAAGTGTCTAATAGCATACCGTGCGTCGATGCTGTGTTTCCTGCGGTGTGTTGTTGGTTTGCTTCCCTTTGATTCAGGAGTATTGCTTCGGCGATGTGTCGCCGTATGACACGTCGACGCCAAGCTTCGCCACGGTCGGTGATGAGCGTGCATGTGTGTATGTGCGTGGTGTGTTGTCACTTGGGCCCGCACGCCTGTCCCTTCTCGACAACACAGCCTGTGCCTGCTGTGTATGCGTGTGCATCTTTGTGTTTGAGTGCTCGTGTGAACGCACGCACACACGCACACACACACGCGCGCACACATACACATACACACACGTACGCACACGCACGCAACGCGTACGCTTATGACCATGGTTGTTGGCGCCAATTTGCATCATCACATATGCGTGTGCTGTAGACGGAGAGGATTGTGCAGGCAAAGATCCCGCGAGTGCCTGAGGCCCCAGCCCACGAAGAAATGGTGTGTCGACAGCCGTTAGGGGGGCCTTTTTGTGTTCGTGCAGTTCTTGTCGTTGTTGACCGCTGCCCTCACGTTTTTCCTCGCCATGTTGCTTGCATGTGTCGATATCCTCATGTTTGTTGACACGTGTCGATCTCTCTTTCGCCTCGATCTTGTTCACTCACCCACATGGGTCGCAGACAAAGGAGCGGCTTGGACCAGCGGGTGTTGGATTCACCGTGTTCAGCTTGGGCGCATACACGCCGCGCACGCGCCAGTTCACCTGTGTCGAGGCCGTGCGGGCGTTTCCTTCCATTCGGTCCGATGTCGCCGTGTGCGCCGGCAAATGGATGTTCGAGGTCGTCATCGTCACGACCCCAGAAACCATCGTAAGCCCGTCTGTGTGTTTGTGTTTGTATGTGGGTTTGGATGCGCGCGGGTATGTGTGTATGTGTGTGTGTATGTGTGTATGTGTGTGCGTATGTGTGTGCGTATGTGTGTGCGTATGTGTGTACGCGTGTGTATGCGTGTGTATGTGTGCGTATGTATGTTTGTCACCGTGTGCGTCACTGTGGCGTGTTGAGAAGCAGACCTCATTTACACACCATATTCACTCTCGCGTGTAGCAACTCGGCTGGTGTTCTCCAGCCTGCCGCTTTACAGCATCGGACGGTGTTGGGGACTCGCGAGGTACGCGCAACAAACAGCATTGTTTCGTGAACGACGTTTTTTTCTTTCCATCGACACGCTGTTGCCATGGCTGCTGCAACTCCTACCACTCACAGGACTCACTCTGCCTGTGTGTGTTTGTGCGTGTGTTTGTGTGTGCGTGTGTATGTGTATATATGTGTGTATGTGTGTATGTGTATATGTGTGTGTATGTATGTGTGTGTATGTGTGTGTATATTTGTTTTTCCTTGTCCCTCCAGACTCGTATGCATATGACGGGATGCGGCGGCGAAAGTGGAACGTGGGCAGCCGCAAGTATGGCGAGCACTGGGTCCAGGGCGACGTCATTGGCTGCTGCATCGACCTTGATCAGGGAACCATCAGCTACTACAGGTGTGAAACCCTTGTATGCTGTGTGCGTGTGTGTGTGTGTGTGCGTGTGTGTGTGCGTGTGTGCGTGCATGCGTGTCGACACGGTGCTTCAGTGCACCTCAGCACCTTCATCTCAATCATCATGGTCGCTGCAGGAACGGCCGGGACCTTGGCGTTGCCTTTGACAAGGTGCGCGTGGGCCACCGCCTGGCCTACTGCGCGGGCGTCTCTGTGGCGCATGGCGGGATGGTGTTTGTCAACGTCGGGCAGGCGCCGTTTCACTACCCGGTTGCCGGCCACAGCCCGCTCCAGGCCCCGCCCACATCGGCCATTCACCGTGCTCGCACCATCTTCGGTGAGCGTCCTTGTATGTGGAGTGTTCTAGCACTGCGTATCGTGTTGCGGCATTGCACATCGTGGTATTGATGTGCATGTGTGAGTGAGTGCGTGTGCGTGTGTGCATGAGTGTGTGTGTGTTAGCACGAGCAGGGTGTTCATATGTGGTCGTGCTGACATGGCACTGGTTGGCTGGTGGCTTGCTGGCTTGTTTTGCCGTGCCTTGTTTGCATTCATGCGTGTCAATCATGTGCACGCTTCGCTGCAACTGCAGCTGTCATCACCATTCACCACTACCCCGATTGTCATCATCACCACCACCACTACCCCGACGATCGCCACCACCCATCCATCACCACTGCGATCATCACCACCAGATATGCTGCTGAAGGTTGAGGAGGCGCCACGGCGGTTTGCGGATGCGATGGGCGCCGATGCCGAGATGGACGCCATCATGGCCACTGCCGCCCTTGTTGATGCGCTCGGGCCGCTTCTCTCGGACGAACACGTTGTCCAGACGGTCGTGATTGACACGTTCTTCAAGTGGCTCGCCGCCGACCAAGGTCAGGGATGCACCCGCGTGTAATTGCATGTGTATGTGTGTACGTGCGTGTACTTGTGTATGTGCACGTGCGTGTGTACGTGTATGTGCGTGTACTTGTGCGTGTGCGTGCATGTGTATGTGTATGTGAATGTGTATGTGTATGTGTATGTGCGTGTACTTGTGCGTGTATGTGTATGTGTGTTTGTGCTGCACTGTTTATGGGAAGGTGCTTGTTGTACAGCGGTGACCTTCTTTTTGACGCCTTTCCACACTTTCATCAAACAGAGGAGCGCATTGCAACTGTGCTCGAGTCCATCGTGCAAGTTCTCGGGGTAAGACCGGTCCACCACCGCCCATGCCGCAATGTGTGCATTGCGTTGGGTCGATGGGCGTGTGCCCCTGAGTGCCGCCTCACACCCAAGTCGCGTCAATCGTGACCATGCCCTGCCACCTGCGCCCTGCGCTGTTGTTCACCACCTGGAACCACCCCACTGTCAACCACCCATGCCATTGTCTGCTGGCGCAGGACCGACACGCGGAGGAGTTTCTCATCACGCTCCTCCTCCGCCTATCCGTCACCACGCTCAAGACCTCCGTCACAGAAGGTGCGTGTGGCAACGCCATGCACCTGTGGTCATGTTAAGTCTTGCGTGTGCAGGATGTACGGACACGTGTGCTTGCGGGTGCCTGTCTGTCCTTTTCTTCTGTATTTTCACGTCAACCAGGCTTGTTGTCGATTTGGCGGCTCGCGTTTCGTGCTGTTCTGGCCTGTTTTGGGATCAGCGCTCCTCTCTTGCACCCCAACCAGTTCCTGCTCCTGATAATGTCATCTCGCTTGTTCATGCGTGTGTGTGTGTTCATGTGTGTGTGTGTGTTCATGCCTGTGTGTGTGTGTGTTCATGCCTGTGTGTGTGCGCATGTGCGTGTGTGTGAATGACAACAGGAGCTGTGCAGTACATCAAGCTGGCGCGGATTGTTCTCGAGTACGTCGCGTGTTGACGTGGCTGCATTGCACTGCCACATCTCCTCAACTATCCACACCGCTTTCGTCCCGAAGCATTACTTGTGCTCGGTGTTCGTATACATCTGCTCCCTTCCATCCTTTGTACACTCACACACACATTCACACACATTCACACACACACACACACATTCACACACACGACTGTCTCCGCATACACGCGCTGCCAGGAACCCAACGCTGTACAAGATACATGTGCAGCAGTTCAACGGGGACATGGCGTACTGCTGCATGGTACTGGCGCTGTTTCTGGACCGTCACGTCTCCAGCGACGATGCCCACCGCATGTTCCCGCACTACAACGCCCTCCACCACCTCGCCGAGGTTGGGCAGTTGCTAACTTGCATGCTGACAATCACGTGGTGATTGCATGTACTCATCCGCCACATTGCTTTCGCGGCGCATACTCTCGAGTTTGCTCGTGCCGTCAAGCTACCGCATTCATCCACTCACCAACTTGTGTTCGATTTCCTTGCTGGATGCAACAAACACACACACACACACACACACACACACACACACACACACACACACACACACACACACACACACACACACACACAGGGCGAAGGGGTTGACATGTCGCTGCCGAAGCGGTATGCGGAGGCGGCGGATGAGGTGGACCGGGAGCGGGGCGCGCTCATCGGCCTTGGGCTGGACAAGCTTGGGCCCGACGCAACCGTGGACGACTGGAAGCAGAACACCGTGTTGCCCATGCTGTGGGAGCTCCTTCAGAAGGCGAGCGAGCCAAGCCTGTTTGTACAGTCGCTGTCGCTCCCAGCGCCCGTGATGATGGGCGTATTCTTCGGCCTCGTGTCACACCTGATGCAGGACGATCTGTTTGCCAGCGGCGACGTGGCGTGGATGGACCTTGCAGAGGCGCGCAACTTCTTTGCGGCGGTGCGCGGGCCGTCCCTCGGCGGCGAGCGGCTGGGCGGTTCGCTGGACTTTGTCCGCGCAGAGTACAAGAAGCGCTCTGATGCAGGGGAGCTGCCGCCGCTGCCAGAGCGAAGCGACAGCGCCGGTGTGTCGCGCAAGGTGTTTTTGATGCTGATGCTGACGATGGTGTTGTCAGCGATGATGAAAGACCTGCGCGGGGTGCTGGAGGACGCGCGGTGGGCACGCCTCATTGCCGACGCCGCGTTCAAGTTTGAGGCTGCCATGCGCCCACAGCAGCACCAGGGTGACGGTGGTGATGGTGCTGGTGATGGTGATGAGACGACGCCACCGCAGCCAGCCAGCGAAGAGCAGCAGCAGCAGCAGCAAGAGCAGGAGCAGCCACAAAGCGAGGAGCGTGACGACTGGGCACCGGCTGTGTTTGATCCGTGGTCGAAGGACGACCGGGAAGAGGCAGACCTCTTGACACAGCCGGAGCGCTGGGGACGCGACGTCAAGATGCTCATGTGCCGCCGCGCACTGCGACTCGGCACACAGCGGCAGCACAAGCTGCTGGTGTTTACCGAGCAGCTGCTGAATATGCTACAAGGGCTGGAGGAAGGCAAGGCGCTCGGGTTGGTGTCTCTGAGCTTTGGATTTGCGGTGCAGCACATGATGTTCATGATGGGGCTGGCGACGGCAGAGATGCACCTCTCTGCGACGTCGCGCCACTGCCTGCTGTTCCTGCGGGACGAGCACGGACGGCGCGTGGCGACGCGGATGCTGCAGGTGTTCTCCTCGTGGCTGGTGAGCGATCAGGTGGTCAACCCAAGCATGCGCTCTTGCGACTGGTCCTGCGCCACCGTCACCCACACCCACGACATGTGCGAGCTGCTGTGCTCGGAGCGGGACCTCTTGCTCCTGTTCTTGCGCAACCTGATGCTCTCTGTGACGGAGGAGGTCCAGCCGTTGGGGCGCGTCATCGTCATCCTCAGCAGCATGCTGGGTGCGCACGGGCTGGGCGGCGAAGCGGTTGTGCGCGTGCGCGACGGGCTGGTTCGGGATGAAGCGGGCCTGCCACCGCCGCCGCTGGCCGAGGCGTGGCAGGCCACATGCAAGGCCGAGCGGGAGCTGGTGGGCAAGTTTGTTGCGGCGGCGCTGGAGCAGCCCAACTGGGCATCGTCGGAGCTGTGGCAGCGGCTGAGCGCCATCAAGGAGGAGCTGGCCAAGCAGTTTGCCGGGCCGCGCCTGGTGGCAGACGTGCAGCGCAGCCGCCTCCTCTACTCTGCACTCGGCAGCGTCCTCCAGCTGTTTGAGTTTCTCGCACGCACGTGCCCGTCCATCTTTGACGAGAGCCTGCCGCACCCGGACAACGCGCTGCGCACGGTGCAGGTTGCTGAGATTGCCCTGCACATTATTGATCGCCTGTTCCTCACAGACACGTTCGCCGACATTGTTGCGTCGTGCGTTGGGCTTGCGGAGTGCAGCGTGCCCGGCCTGGTCCTGTGCAGCCTCAGCATCGTCACTGCGCTGGCAACCATGTCCGACAAGAATATGGAGCGCGTTTCGGAGAACTCGCTGCTGACGGAGGCGGTGCTCACGTCCCTTGACGACCGGTTGCATGCAAGCAACAGCCCCTTGCAGCGCGTCAGTGCGGAGGACCGTGCAGAGGTGCTTGGTGTTGTTGAGCGGCTGCGGTCGCTTGCAGCGGAGCAGGCGAAGAAGAAAGCACGACGCCAGTTGACGGACAGCACGTCCTCGGACGACGGCGACCTCTGCCCCATCTGCTACGCACACACCATTGAAGTCAAGTTCATCCCCTGCGAGGTGCGTGTCGCGTAGTCTGTGGAGCCCTGTGTGCGTGTGCGTGTGCGTGTGCGTGTGCGTGTGTGCGTGTGTGTGTGTGCGTGTGCGTGTGCGTGTGCGTGTGTGCGTGTGTGTGCGCATGTGTGGTTGTGTGTGGTTGTGTGAGGATAAACGCAGCATATGTGTGCTTTGCTGCGCTGTGCGGTGGTGCACCAGGAGGATTCACGTGCAGTCAATGCCCACCTGCCTCTCCCTCCTCTCTCTTCCCCACTGGTTTTCTTCTCCTCCTACTGTTGCTTGCATCCCATGCCCAGCACACGAGCTGCCGCCTGTGCATCTCCCGCCATCTTCAGAGCAACAGCGATTGCTTCTTCTGCAAGGCCAAAGTCGAAAGGTAGGTGCGCGCGTGCGTGCGTGCGTGTGCGTTCGTTTGAGAACGTGAAAAAAGGGCATCCCAATTTGGGGCGTTGTCTTCTTGTTTGGTCAGGCTGTGTGTATCTCCCCATGCTTCTTCGTCCGAGAAGTCCCCCTGCCCCTTGCATACAGTGCTGATGACTTGGGCGTGCATTGCACCTGCTGCGCAACAGGTTGGAAGACATTGGCGAGGCTGACACGTCCGTTGATGCGAACAACACAGGCAGCACCACCGCCAAGAGGCGCCGTTCATCAAGCGATTAGTTTGCTTGGTTGCTCAGCTGTTTTCGAGCGTGATTGTGTGTGCGTGTTTGTTTGTTTGTTTGTTTGTTTGTGTGTGTGTGTGTGTGTGTGTGTGTGTGTGTGTGTGTGATGTTTTGTTCTGTGGTTGTGTGGTAGAGTGGCAAAGCACGCCTCAATGAAGAGCGCAATCAAATGCTGTGACGGTAGTTTCGCTGAAGCAAGGAAAGTGCACGTGTATGACAGGATCATCACAGGCATTGCAACAGACAGCAACACGGGACCCATCACATCACCACGCATGCTTCATGTGTGCCAACAGCCAGCCACATAGCAGCCCAGCAGCACAAAGCGTAAGCTGAGATGCACGGGCTGTTTGTTGGCAAGAAGCAGACAGCGGTTGAAGCAGAGGGGGGATGATCAAACACACGGCTTTGGCAAGGCAAGGGTGACAGTGGTGAAACATACAGGAGAGGTGGACTAACAAAAGGCAAAGCAACAAGCAGACAGGGCGGGCAGGCAAGCATGCAAAGAAAACAGAAGAGAGAAGGGGGAAGACCATGATTTCGCACACGCGCATGTGAATGGCAAGAAGTCGTTGCTGTTGCTGAGGCGAGCGGGCGAGCAGGCGGTCACGCCAACACGCGCTGCTCACATCATGTGAATAAAGGCGTGCTCACGGGTACCAGTTCTTGTCCACACCGGCGCCGCACATGGACACGTCACCGGCAAACTGCTTGATGGAGGGCTTGCTCCAGCCGCCAAACGCGCGGAAGTCAGAGAAGGACGCAGAGCCGTCTGTGTGTGGGCAAAACAAGGGGGGGGGGGTTGTAGGGAAGTGTTGAAAGGAAGTAGGTGAGTGAGAATAAGGCGGGTCGTATCTTGTGCAAGTGCAAGTGCAAGTGCGTAGCATGGTGATGGTGTTGCAAGAAGTGGCACGACGCGATCGCAAGAAATGAGTGCACAGGTGTTGTGAAATCAAGTGGCCACAGCTGTGGCTGCCATGCGGCCCCCCGTGTTGCTCAAGCCATGGACTTACCGTAGTGGGCATACCACAGCGGGAACGCGGAACCGCCGCTCCAGTCGCCCATGATTGGCGACCACTGGGACTCGCTGTGTGTGTGTGTACGTGTGTG
>NW_004754927.1:943570-962298 GCF_000188695.1 Salpingoeca rosetta | reverse complement strand
AGATAGAGTCTGGAGTAATAATTTCTCGCCTATAGGGATAGCTCGCACAGCCGTGTATGTGTGTGTTGGGATGGGAATAACAAGAGAGGGTTGCGTGAGACACTTGTTTTTCATTTGCGCGCTTGTTTCAAATAAGAACCCCAATCCGCTCCTGAGCTCCGCCGTTTCTAACCTACATTCTGTGCTTTCACACACAAAAACACATTCACAGACACCCACCCCCTGCATTGCTTTGCTTGGTGTAAACCCCGCGGTGGTTCCCGCGGCCTTGCCTGGAGACGAGGCCGATAAAGAAGTTGCGTTTGGCGCCGATTCCTTGTCCAGTACTCCGGGCCCTCAATTTCGAGCCACAGCATGCCGTAGGTGCCCGGATTGGCGTTGCCGGGCTTGATTTTGTATTTGGGGAGGTTGGCGACCATGGCGTCGATCTGGCCGGCCGGGTTGCCGCATGTGGGGCAAGGGAAGAAGTAGATGTCCACGTTTCCATGCCCCCATCCCAAGCATTGTAGATGGTGTGCGGGCAGTTGGGGTCCGGGTGGCCCGTCAACATAAAGCAGCGAATGACACCAAAGCTGTCCCTGTTGTATTTCAGGCTTCTGTGGGTGTGTGTGTGTGTGTGTGTGTGTGTGTGTGTGTGTGTGTGTGTGTGTGTGTGTGTGTGTGTGTGTGTTTGGGAGGGGGTGGGGGTGAGAGATGGGAGAGGGAATGTCCAGCGTGTGTGCAGTGGGTCGTGAGAGTGTACGTGTGTACGTGTGGGGAATTGAGGGCAGCACGAGTGAATACAGGTGGTCTGGTGGTAGATCACGCATGAAGCGAACCACACACACACAACCTACACACACACACACACACACACACACACACACACACACACACACACACACACACACACACACACACACACGCACAACCTACACACACACACACACGCACAACACACACACATACACACACGTGCACTCACGCTCCAGGCGTTCTCGTAGGTCTGTTGGGAGACGTCCACGCCATAGGTGGCCTCAGCGCCCATCGGGCACAGCGCCACGGCGACAAGAGCAGCGCACACCACTGCAGCAAACGCAAACACCTTCATCTTTGGCAAGCAAGCAAGTCAGTGTTGTTTGGAGAAGGGAAACTGCGTTGTTTGTGTTGCTGTGTGGGAACTTTTGCCTCACAAAACAGCACAACCCTGAATTCAGTCGATCGTCCAGCCGCGCACAATTTGAACGCGTTGCTGCGTTGTTGTTGTTGTTGTTGTTGTTGTTGTTTGGCGCGCGTTGCTGTTCTTTCTGCGTCTGCTGAGACACAACATGTCTCGTTGCTCCCCCGCTTCAGCATTCCCGTTCTCTCCCTCTCTCCTTCACACGCACGAACACGCCAGCTACGCGCCAACTACACGCCAACTACACGCCAACTACACGCCAACTGTGTGCTGTCACATCACATCATGAGTCGTCTAGTCTCACTAGCTCACTGACACTGACTGCACGCACACTTCAGCACTTCGTTTTCTGTATGTCGTTTTGTATGGGAAACATGAGCCAGTCAAGTTTCATCAAAACGGCGCGCGCATCGACAACCACCACCATCACTGGGTCGCTTGACACGCAAGCCGAGAAGCGAAACAAAGCCGCCAACCACTCCTCCAATGAACAAACATCACAGCCCACAGCAACACAAACCGCTGATCTTGCAAGATTTAAGAGGGAAGAAGGCATGCAAGCACGCACATAGCACAAAGGGCAACAAGAGAGGCAGGGGGACAACGTGCCTCAACACCAGCATAGGAATGGGACATCAACAACAACGCGGGAGTAGGTACAAACCACTGCGTGCACTCTCGCACACAAACACACACAAACACTCACAAACATTCACGAAACATTCAGATGCCTTTAGGCGTGGTCCGCCTCGGCTGGCGTGTTGTTCGTCGGGAGGACGGTTTGCTGGCGCTTCTTCGTTGCGTAGAAGGCGCCGCCAACAACAACGCCGACAAGCAGCAGCGCGCCAACAACGATGCCTGCAATGGCACCGGCGGAGAGGCCAGACCCGTTGGCGCCAGAGGCGGACGAGTCCGTGTTGCCGCTGGGATCGCCCTGCGCCACGTCATCGCAGCCGCCGTAGGCGTTGTTGCACTTGGTGGTCGTCGTGTAGGCAGGTGGCTGGGTCGTGTACTTGGGCGGCTGGGTCGTGTAGACTGGGGGCTGCGTGGTGTAGACAGGTGGCTTTGTCGTGTACTTGGGTGGTTGCGTCGTGTAGACGGGGGGCTGGGTGGTGTACTGTGGCTGCGTCGTGTACTGTGGTGGCTGGGTGGTGTACTGGGGTGGCTGGGTGGTGTACCTGGGGTAGGCGGGCCGCGTGGTGTAAGCTGGTGGCTGCGTCGTGTACTGTGGTGGTTGAGTCGTGTAGGCCGGCGCCTCAGTTGTGTACTGCGGTGGTTGTGTGGTGTAAGCGGGAGGCTTGGTGGTGTATGCAGGGGGCTGCGTGGTGTACTGTGGAGGCTGTGTGGTGTACTGTGGAGGCTGTGTGGTGTAAGCGGGCGCTTCCGTGGTGTAGGCGGGAGGCTTGGTGGTGTATGCCTTCGTGGTGGTGGTGTACGCCTTGGTTGTTGTGTAGGCCTTGGTTGTGGTGTAGGACGGGGCCTCGGTTGTGGTCTTGGGAGCATATGGGTTCTTCTCCGTGGTGTAAGCCGGTGCCTCTGTCGTGGTGGTGTACGCCTTTGTGGTTGTGTAAGCCGGCGCTTCAGTCGTAGTGGTGTAGGCCTTTGTGGTTGTGTACGCAGGTGCCTCCGTCGTGGTGGTGTAGGCCTTGGTTGTCGTGTAAGCGGGTGCCTCAGTGGTTGTGGTGTAAGCCTTGGTTGCGGTGTACGCAGGTGCCTCAGTGGTTGTGGTGTAGGCCTTCTCCGTCGTCGTGTACGGGTTGTATGCAGGTATGTCCTTTCCTGCTTGCATTGCAGCCGCTGCGTGCAAGAGCATCAGGCACGCGGCGGCGACCGCAAACGCGTGCAGCCGCATCTTGTCGGTCGTGCGCGAAGAGGTGTGCGAAGAGGCGTGCGCGGGGAACCGAGGAACGCTCGCTCAAAGACGAGGAGGTGGTCAGTTGCGGTGAAGGTCACGCACAGTGTGTGGGCCTGGTCCTGGGCTTGGAGGTGCTTGGCGTTTCCTCTTGAGGTCTGGTGGTGAGTCGCAATGCTGGGTGCAGATGAAAAATGAACTCGCCATCACCTCGACCTTCACAAATAGGGCGAGAGCGCTGCGCTGCAGCCGGCTCGCTCAAACCCCCGTGCAACGGCAAGCAGTTATGCCTGCAAGCTCGGTGATCTGGGAGGCGGGAGGGACAAGGGTGCGTGCACTCCATCCCTTGCATGTTCGTGTGCATGTTCACGCCAGCACGAACATGCACGCATGCGTGTGTATTGTGTGTGCCTCTGCACGTATGTGCGTGTTCATGGGAGCCGTGCTGCGCTGGGTGCTGCGCTGGGTGCTGCGTTGCGGCGCAGTACGTGGAGGGGATGTGTGCTGCGATACTGCGATGCCGCAGCGATGCAGCGGTGCGTGCAGGGGTGGCAGGTGTGCGTCGCATCAAAGAATAGCCCGGTGCGTGCACGCCACGCACATCATGCGCACGTCGTGGTGCCTCACAATGCCTCACCTATTCCTGTCCTTACAGACACGCCACGCCATCACCATCACCCTCATCATGAGCATGCTCGCCATGATCATGTAACTGCACTGCACTTGTCGTGCTGTTGCTGCTCCTTCTTTCAGGCCGATGAAGCAGTGCTTGTAGTTGTGCGTGCCAAATACACACACACACACATGCACGCACACATGCACGCACACATGCACGCACACATGCACACACACAGCTACCTGCGCGTGCATGTCAAAGGCAGGGTGTTCATCCCCGCTCCTCGCCGTTTGTTCGTGCAAGCAAACAAGCGGTTCGTGCCGTCTTGGGGAAAACTGAAGTCAGTCGCCACCATTTCCGCCGTTATTTCGAAAACACACAGCCAACAAGCACACACGATGAACGGTTCATCTTGGCAGTGCAGTGGGGACGAGGACTTGGTGGATCTGGACTTGGCAGGCACGGTGCTGTTGCGTGCTCTGGCCCTGCAGGACGTCCACCACGAACTAGCAGCCTTGGCAAGACGGCCAGTGTCATCGTATTTTCGCGTCACGTTGCTGCATGACATTCCCGCCTTTACACAGTCCACTGCAGACGTTGGTAGTGGTGTTCGCAGGTGTGTTTGTTGTGTTTGTTGTGTTGTGCTGTGTTTGCTGTGCTTGTGGTGCTTTGCTACGTTCTTGTTTCTGCTTTTTGTTGGTTGCAAGCGTCTGCAAAGCCCACACTGCAACTGCCGCTGGTGTTTGTGTGTGTATGTGTGTATTTGTGGTACATGTCGTGTCATATTTTGGACACCAGTCGCTTGCTTACACGCCCACCTTTTCCACACCTCCTTCGTTTTCCACCAACACGCACACACACGCACACTGCGAGCAGAACGGCAAGGCGGCGTGTGCATGAGTTGTTGCTGTGGGCGCAGGATGAAGTGTGCGAGCGTCCACACGTGGACGGCATGAGCTTCCACATGAAGGGCCGCATCGCACATCAGGCAGCCCATCATTTTCTGACGCTGTTTGTGCTTCGCCTCCTCGTGTATGTGGAATCGCACAAGGGGACCGCGCCCCTGCGACGCCGCCCGCGCGTCCCTCTGCACACGCAGTCCTACAGCCACAGGAGAAGCAACAACCTGCTCCTGGCAGATCTCTTTGAGCAGCTCAAGGCCACTGTGGACAAGCTCTCCTTTCCTGCGACGTTGGATGACGGAGGCTCCCAGCCGCACGCCACGTCGCCGGGACCACAGGAGCAAGCTCGGCAACGCAGTGTCCAATTTGCTTCTTGGCCAGAAATGATTCGAACCCCGAGGCAGACGGCCTCCCTCGGGCCAGGCCCCTCTGCATCTTCATTCTCCCCGCATAAGCAGGCTCCAGTACAAGAACCAGCACGGGGGCAACTCCCACGCAGATCAGGCACACGGCCCGTGTTTCGCGAGGGCACGCAGGAACAAGAATACTCTCAACAACAGCGACGCGCATCGCCCCCATGTTCACCATCACCGCAGTCGCCCTCCCTGTCGCCGGCGCACCTGATGTCGTCGTGGACGCCGGTGCAGCCAACGTCGCCACTCGCCTGGTCCACGTCCTCGTCTGCGTCCGACAACTCCATATTGTCGACAACGCCCTTGCCGTCGCCATGGCAGCAGCGGTCGCACCGTCGCCGCACACCAATGAGCACCGCACCCTCACACGCTCCTGCGCCAAGGAGTCATTCCACACAACACCCCCAACACTCACGCCCAAGGCAGCGGAAACAGCAGCAGGGGCATACACAACAGCAACAGCGCTGGCCAGCGCACACGCACCAGTCACCACCCTCACCATCATGGTCGTCGTCATCATCATCTCTATCAGACCCAGAAGAACAGCAAGAAGAAGCACACCAACAGGGGGCACAACAGGGCGAGGCAACAATGGAGGATATGCCATCACCGCGTGGACCGCGTGTGCCGCAGCCCGCAGCGCAACTCCTGCTTCGTTACGTCTCCCACGCTCTCAACCCTCCACCACCTTCATGAGCTGTGTGTGTGTGTGTGTGTGTGTGTGTGTGTGTGTGTGTGTGTGTGTGTGTGTGTGTGTGTGTGTGTGTGTGTGTGTGTGAAGACTGCGGGTGTATTTATGATGCAACTCAATGTTTATGAGGGCTCACTTCAACCGGGGTCGGTCGTGTCACCCAGGTGGCAACGTTGTATGAACAATGAAACAAAGTGATAATTAGTGACAAGCAATGCGGCGCAAGAAGCACAAGGATCAAAACCACTCAGGGGCAGGAAGTTTCACACGCAAAGAAATGACAGACAGACAGACAGACAGACAGACACACACACACACGCTTGTGTGACGTCAGGGAGAGGGTGGGCGCTGCTGTTGGTGCAGCTGCTGTTGGTGCTTGAAGGATTTTCCCATGGTGCGCGAGAAGACAACGCGTCCAAGATCGCGATCAGCGTCAGGCGTCTCCGTCCTCTTCTTTGCATCCAGCAGCAGCTGTGTGACCTCCTTGAACGTGGGCCGGCGCTCCGCCTTCTTGTGCCAGCAGCGCATCAGCACATCCCACAGCGGCTCTGAGCACACACGCGGCTGCTCAAGTCGTCGCCCCTCCCTCACTTCGCGCGCAACCTGGAGGAAGTGCACGTCGCTGTACGGCTTGCCGCCCTGTGTGCAGATCTCCCACACGGTGACAGCAAACGCCCACGTGTCGCTCTTCTCGGACAGGCGGTGCTCGTCAAACGCCTCAACAGCAAGCCACCGCGTCGCAACCTGCATATGGAAGTGGGGGGGGGGGGTGATGCAGGAGCGGAAAGCATGCATGTGGTTCAGCGGAGAGGACAGGCAGAGAGGCAAGCGACCAGCTACCCGGACAGACAGACAGACAGACACAGACACACAGACACACAGACACACAGACACACAAAGCATGCAAAACACGAAGCACAAAGCATCCACCCTTTCCGAACCTTTGGCAGCTCTTTGACGACAATGGAGGTTTTGCCCTCTGGAAGGCGGCGGCACATGCCAAAGTCGGCAATCTTGACCTCATTTCGGGCGCCAAGGAGCATGTTGCGGGCAGCAATGTCGAGGTGTAGCAGCCGCTTCTCAAGCAGATACGACAGGCCGGCAAGGATCTGGGAGGGGCGAGGAATGAGAGGGGAGGAGGGACGAAGGTGAGAAGGGAAGCGGGACAGAGGATACCCAACACACACGCACACACACACACACACACGCACGCACACACACACACGCACACACACGCACACACGCACACACATACACACACACACACACACACGCACACCCACACAGACACACACACACACACACCTGGAGGGAATAGTGGAAGACTTCTGGGAGTTTGATGTTGACGCGTCGCTCGAGGCCAACCCGGAGAACGTAATCAAGATCGCCGTAGCTGGTGGTGGTGTTGACGAAAGGGGGTGGGGTGTGGCAGGAGGGGGCAGGATGGGTGGAGGGAGTCAGGATAAAAGTGAACAGGGGGGGGGGGAGGGTGTGTGTGATGTATTGACATAGTGATGACCAACGTGTTTGTGGTTCAGCACTTACGGAACGAGTTCTTCGATGAGTAGCCAGGGCTGCTGCTGCAGACACAGGCCCTCGAGCCGGACGATGTTGGGATGCGCCAGTTCGGACAGAATCTCTGCTTCCCGCACAAAGTCAATCATGTGCAACTTCACGCGCACGTCGAATGAAGCGGAGAAAGGGAGATACGAAAGCGACAAGGCAACAGCGGCACACGGCGTGAGCAAACCAGAATTGTTGGATGAGGATGCAGCGAAATCAAGGGCAGAACAGTGACAATAACAGCGACGACAGCCACCACGCACACGTGTGTCCAAACCACCTTCCCTCTTACCTTTGATGCGCCCTGGCGAAGCGCTTTCACTGCGCGAATGTGCGGCGTCGGCACTCCTGGCAGCTGGTGCTCAACCTCAAACACAACACCAAACTGGCGTGTTTGTGTGCGTGAGTGAGTGAATGCGTGAGTATGCGCAATGTGAGTGTGTGCGAGTGAATGCAAAAGAGGAAGCAGCCTTGGTTGTTGGAACAAGTAACAGCACGCCACCGTGCACACAAGCTCGCGCGTGCATCCCCCTCTGCCCACACTTTGCTCAAACAAATCCATTGCCTGTGTGCGCAATCCTCCCCCCCCCATCCTCCAAGCAGCCACACGACCGACCTGCCCAGCGCCGATGGGCCGCAACATGTGGATTTCGTCTCGATCAACTTCAAGTCGCGACAACGCACCGGTCAGCTCGCCTGCCACCATGCAACGGGTCACGCGGTGGTAATGGGTGGTGGTGGTGGTGATGGAATAGAGGCGGTGGGTGTGATGGGAGGGGTGAGCGCAAAGTGGCGACGGTGGTACCGTGGTACGTGGCCTGCGGACCAAAAGTGGCATTGTCGGTGTCACACGGACAAAGCATGCGACACACGGGAAGATGCGAGCAGCACAAGGCACGCGTGCACCACCGCAGATGACAATGCCCTCGCTCTCACGACCGACAGAACTGGACCTTTTGTGCGCGCGACGGGCATGAACGGCTGACCGCCCTGAAGCGCGTCCATCTTGTTGCTTGCCTCCACCGCTTTGCCAACCTGGAAAGAGGGGGGGGGGGAGGGTTCATAACATGGGTAGGCATGATGTTCGACATGTCAACGTCGCTGTGAAGACGCAGCCAGACAGACAGCCAGCCAGACAGACAGACAAACATGCACACAGACAGACAGACAGACAGACAGACAGACACAGACACAGACACAGATGCAGACATATACACATACACAAAGATACACGCATCATGCGCTCACGTTTGCCGCGAGCTCGCGGGCGTCCTGTGCGTTTCGGGTGAAGAACATGTGGCAGGAGATGCTCTGGAGGTGGGCGTCGCACGACACAAACGCAAACGCGCGATCCTCCTTGCCCATGCACACGTGGCCCCACAGCTTCACCTCCTGTTTGCATGTGTGTGTGATGGTGTGATGGTGTGAGTGTATGTATGTGTGTATGTGTGTATGTGTGAATGTGTGTGCGAGGGAAAGTGTATGGCCCGGGGAATGGGGTTGTGGCAACGAGGAGGGTGTGGAATAGCGTGTTGCTGTGGTGAAGGGGCCAGAAGGGGCGCTCTGCAGGCGACAATCACCGCAACACGAAGCACAAACAGCACACAGACAGACAAAACACAACCCAACACAATAACACCACAAACACACCACAAACGATCAACAAACAGCAAGGTACACGTGCAGCAGCAGCAGCAGACCTTGATGTAATGGAACAAGAACTCCTCCTTGCTCTTGCTGTCGACGACGCGAATACCCTCCATCGACGCAATCAGGATGACGTGTTGCGCCTCGTTGTTCTTGATGCGGCGAATGGAAGACTTGCGACGCGTGAGCGACTTGACAGAGCCCTGCTTCTCCCGCTGGAGTTTGCCGAGGTGTGTGTCGATGATGAGCTGCAGGTGGTCGCAGTCGTCCTTGTACGCGTCCGCCAGCTCAACCTGCAGTGCCGGCAGCAGCAGAGCGGCACGCGTGCGAGGCGAAGAGGGGGGAGAGCAGAGGGAGCAGTGGGAGGAGATGGTGTTAGTGAGGAGTTGCGCAATGCCTTGAGCACTATGTGTGTGTGTGTGTGGGGGGGGGGGGAGCGGTAGGCGGTAGGTGGAGGAGGAGGAGGATGCGTGGGCGGACAACGGGGGCAGCATGCAGATAAACACACGTGCGCATGGAAAAGGAGTTGTGACACAGCCACATGGAGACTGTCAGACAGACAGAGAGAGGCGGACAGAGACACACACAGACACACAGACACACAGACACAGACAGACAGACAGACAGACAGACAGACAGACAGACAGACACACACACACACACAGACACACAGACACACAGACACACAGACACACACACACACACACACACACACACACACACACACACGGTGCAAACCTGCGTGAGGGGTGCAGAGGAGATGTAGTCGAGCTCTGCAATGGCGACGGTTGCGCCGTAGAGCGACTCAATCTGCTTGCGAATTCCGGTTGCCTCCTCCCCTTCGTCCTCAAATCCAAAGTCCACCGACCGCATGTCGTCGTCTTCGTCGTCGTCCACAACAGAAGACGAGCTGCATGCACGTGCACATGCGTGTTGTTGCGATGGATGTGAGAAGAGTCATAGCGAACGCACTGCTGGCATGGCACAGACACCCGCAGCGAAACAAGCAAAAAACTAAAACAAAAACAAAACAAAAGCAGCAGCAGCAGCAGCAGCAGCAGCAGCAGTCGCAAGAATAACAATGCGTTCTTCTCAGCAGCCACAACATCATCATCCTCAGCTGAAGTAGCAACATTACACTAGCACCATCACCACCCCAAGCAGCAGCATTACTATCGATCGACTCACCCGAGCTCAGAGAAGGACCGGCGCTTGGCTTGGGTGCACAGCTGTGTGGTGTGGTTGAGGAATTTCGAGGCGAGGGTCTTGTCTCGGAACTTGATGATGTGGCAGTAGAAGAGGCCGAGACGCGGGTAGTGGGAGAGGTATGCAACGCGCTTCGCATCGGAGGGGTCCAGGCACACGTGGGTGATGGTCTTCAGAGTCTCAAACGCCAAGATCTCCTGATCATCTTCCAGCTAGTGCAAGAAGGGTGTTTTGGGTAAGTGAGGGGGGGGGGGTGTGGAGGGAGAGTGGGCGTATTGCACGAGGAGAGAATGAAATGTGTGTGATAACGTGTTGTGTGTGTGCTGTGTGTGCTGTGTGTGCTGTGTGTGCTGTGTGTGGTGTGTGGGCTTGCATTATTGTTCCTGACATGAACCTGCAAGCGCGGTTTGTGACACACATATACAGGCACAGATACAGGCATAAATACAGACACGCAGGCAGACACGCAGACACAAAGATGGACACACATAGACATCGACATCGACAGACACACAGACACACAGACACACAGACACACAGACACACACATAGACATAGACATGGACACACCCAACCACCCACCCACCCACACACACACACACACGCGCGCGCGCACACATTCTCTCCCTTCACCTTGAGGCCTGCGAGGGAGACGGTGACGATGACGCGGCGGTTGTCCTCCTTGCGCTTCTTGAGCTTCTTGACGGTGTTGGTGACCACCTGCCCACCGACGATGGACCAGAGCGTGGAGCCGATGGTGGCTGCGGCGACGGGCTCGGCGCCTTTGTACACGGCGTGGTAGGAGCGCGTGTACTGGCGCTCCACAATGTCCATGGCCCTGTGCGGATGTACCTGCGAAGATAGCAGCTCGTACGCAAGTCGCTGCTCCTCACTCTCAAACGCAGACATGATGTACTGCTGGTGTGTGGTTGCTGTGTGGTCGATGTGTGGTTGGAGGTGCGGTGGATGTGTGGTTGGAGGTGCTTACGCTGGCTCAAGCAGCCGCTTTGTTGTTGCTTGCTTGCTTCTTGTCTTGCTTGTGTTGTTTGTTTTCCCCACCACGAGCGCATTACATGTGTTTGCCTGTCGCATGTCGCACAGACCCTGTGGTAAACGCGCTCAACTCGTTTAAAGTCTGAAGTTGCGACATCATGAAAGGTCCAAGTCTTCCGTTCGTTGCGTTTCTCTCTTTTTTTCGCGAGTCGTACAAAAACATGGCAAATATTCGGAGAGTGCATTGCTTCAGAGCCATTCATTCCGTTGCATCGTGTCCCACAACGAACAAGCGAGCAGAAACAACAAGCAAAAGCAAACGCGCTCTGAGAAGAAGGTATTGCTCAAGCAACCCACCCATGTGTCTTGCTTCTGCTTGCTTGCTTGTGGCTGACGTGGGGGTTTTTCCTTGTGCGCTTTGGCTTTGTGGTTTTTTTTGCGTGCTGTGGCTGCGTGTGCGTGTGTGCCTTACTCAACCTCCATTTTCTCCGCGCCCTTGCCGCATCACCTTTCTGTCTGCTTTGATCTCCCCAAGTGCACCACCACCTGTTCACGCACACACCCGGCACCGTGACGACGCTTTCTGTGCTAGTTCGCTCCCTTAGGATCAGTGCCAGAGCAGCTCGCGGGCTCCCCTCTGCCTCCTGCTCTTCGTCGCGTGCATTTCCGCACCTCGCCTCCACCCCTATCTCTTTGCGCACCAACGCCTCCAAGATGCCTCCCGTTCTCGAGCCCCTTGGCCCTGTGCACGCCGCCTACAGGGATACCCAGAAGGACGCCCCGTACGAGACCAGCGCCGTCTCTGGTCAGTGAACAACAGCAAGCAGCAGCTGCGGCTGCTGCTACTGCCTTGGCCTTTTTTTTCTTCATTTGCTTGGTTTGTTGGTTCTTTCTTTTCTCGTTTCCCATCTATCTTCTTGTCTCCGCCTACCCTTGCTTCTTTCCATGCATGCATATGTGCGTGCCTGCCTCTCCCTGCACTTCTCCTTCCACGTCTCTCTGTCTGTCTCTGTCGCCAAGCCAACTCTCCTTCACAACAGACAGCATCATCCGGCGTCAACCATCATTGCCTCACCCACTTTGCTTGTCTTTCTTCGCCACTGCACCAACTTTTCGGGGTTTTCGATTGCGCAATCGATCCGTTTGGTTTTTTGGTTGGCCTTGCCTTCGGTACACTTCGCTTCCCCTACCAAACCACCACCACCACCACCACCACCACCACCACAGACTGCTCCGTCAACCCTTCCAACCACACGCTGGACAACCATGGCATCGGCAACGTGCACCAGGAGCACTGGAACCTGCCCACGGCTGCCCTGTACGAGCACGCCGTCCACCGTGGTGAAGGCCACATTGTTCACCTTGGGCCCCTCTGCGTCCGCACTGGTGTGTGCGTGTGTCGTTTTTGTTGCCTGTTATATGCATGCATGCATGCTTGCATGTCGTGTTGCCTGTTGTTGTGTGTGTTATATTGTTGTGATCGTGATCGTGTGTGTGTGTGTGATATTGTGTGTGTGTGTGTGTGTGTGTGTTTGAGGCAAGTAGCCGCGCTTCTCACTGATGCGCTCCTCACTGATGCACATCATGCTTGCACATCGTCACCCAATTCACCCAATTCCCACCATCACCTCAACACGCTCACGCCTCGTCCCTTCCGTTTCCTTGCCCTGTTTCATGCAGGCAAGCACACTGGCCGTGCTGCTGGCGACAAGTACTTTGTGCGCGAGCCCACCTCTGAGAAGAACATTGCCTGGGGCGATGTGAACCAGGAAATGTCCGAGGAGGCCTTCAACTGGCTGCATCGCAAGTGCATCGCCTACCTGCAGAACCGCACCGTGTACGTCATGGACGTGCTTGCCGGCCACGACCCCAAGACGCAGATGCCCGTGCGCATCGTCACCGAGACGGCGTGGCACGCCCTCTTTGCCCGCACCATGTTCGTGCGCCCCACGGACGAGGCCCTCAAGACCCACGTGCCCAAGTTTACCGTCATCCACTGCCCCGGCCTCAAGGCCGACCCGGCCCACGACGGCACCAAGTCGTCCACCTTCATCTCCCTGCACATGGGCAAGGGCCTGGCCGTGATTGGCGGCACCCACTACGCCGGCGAGATGAAGAAGTGCATCTTCACCGTCATGAACTACTACCTCCCGCTCAAGGGCATCATGACCATGCACGCCGCCGCCAACGTCGGCGACGACGACCGCACGGCCATCTTCTTTGGCCTCTCCGGCACGGGCAAGACCACGCTCAGCGCAGACGAGTCGCGCAAGCTCATTGGCGACGACGAGCACATCTGGTCCGATGAGGGCGTCGCCAACATTGAGGGCGGCTGCTACGCCAAGGTCATCCGCCTCTCCGCCCAGGCCGAGCCCACCATCTGGCACACCACCCGCCAGTTTGGCACCGTCCTGGAGAACGTCATCATGCACCCGGTCACCCGCACGCTCGACCTCAGCGACAACTCCATCACGGAGAACACCCGCGCCGCCTACCCGCTGCAGTTTGTGCCCAACCGCCAGGCCTCTGGCTGCGGCGGCCACCCGGCCAACGTCATCATGCTCACCTGCGACGCCTTTGGCGTGCTCCCGCCCATCTCCCGCCTCACCCCGGCCCAGGCCGAGTACTGGTTCCTCCTCGGCTACACCGCCAAGGTGGCCGGCACGGAGCTCGGCGTCACCAAGCCCACCGCCACCTTCAGCGCCTGCTTCGGCCTGCCATTCATGCCGCTGCACCCGACCGTCTACGCCAAGCTCCTGCGCGAGAAGATGGAGAAGCACAACGTCAGCGTGTGGCTCCTCAACACGGGCTGGTCTGGCGGCCCATACGGCGTTGGCGAGCGCTTCAGCATCAAGCACACCCGTTCCATGCTTGCCGCCGCCCTCGACGACAAGCTGCAGGACGTGCCCCTGAAGAAGCACGAGACGTTCAACCTCAACATGCCCACCTCCTGCCCCGGTGTGCCCGAGGACGTGCTTGACCCCCGCAACACGTGGTCCGACGCCGCCGCCTACGAGAAGCAGGCCAACGAGCTGGCTGCCCTCTGCGTCGAGGGCTTCAAGCCCTTCGTCGACGCCGTCACCCCAGACGTCCTCGAGACCGCCCCCAGGGCTTAAGCCAAACTCTCACTCACACACGCACACGTACACCCGCATGCGTGTGTATGCATGTGTGCATGTGTGTGTAGAGTTGCCGTGATGTGCGTGACACATGACATTGAAAATGTTGTGGTGTGACACGACCTTTATGGCATTTCGTTTCGTAGGTGTTGGTCGCTTCTTGTTGTGTGTATGTTTTGTCGTGCGATGTTGCCTGGATGAATCGCCCTGCCATGAGTTTCCCTTGCTTGTGGTAGTGGCACACAACAACAACAACAACAACAACAACAGCATCAGAGTCTTTGTTGTTTTGTTTGCATGTTCTTGTTTGCATGTTATGTTACAACTGTGTGTATGTATGTATTGTAGCGGTTACACCCATCACCCCTTTTGTCTTCCGCATCCCTTGCTTGCTCCATCGTCGTCAATAAAGCACACACACACACCACCAACACGAAACGAGACAAGTGAATGTGTGTGTGTGTGTGTGTGTGTTGTTTGCAGTTGCGTTGTCAAGCAAGAAGAGACTGCACCATATCCGCCTCGGCTCGGGACGGTTTCTTGTTGCGACACCATAAATTGAAATTCCTCGTTTCCAACGCCAACAAACCAACCAACCAACCAAAAACGGCTGACACGCAGGACAGCAGCAGCGACCTTGTTGCATTGAGCATTGATGTTGTGAGAGACCTGCCAGCTTCCAACACACACACACACACACACACACACACACACACACACACACACACGTATACACACACGTATACACACACATACACGTAGCTCCTCTTTGCTGCACGATCAGCAGCGGTAGAGATGGAGCCACACATCCCCACACGCGTAGTGGATCGCATCCAGGTGTCGCGAAACAAGTTCAGCTTCTCAAGCGCAGGTGCGGTGCACATGTGTGCGTGTGTGCGTGTATGTGCGTGTGTGTGCGTGTGTGCGTGTGTGCGTGTGTGCGTGTGTGCGTGTGTGCGTGTGTGCGTGTGTGTCTGTGTGTGCCTGGTCACATTGCACTACAACAGCTGCTCAATCTCCAAATATCGTACAACCCACGCAACCTGGCTCATCATCATCCATCGATCTTTGAACCTGCTGTTTACTGTGATCTGTTCGCACTCGCAGCCCCACCTCCCAGCTTCCTGCAAAAGTCCTCTGGCCGGAGGCATCACAGAGGTGAGCGCATTCGTGTGTGTATGTGTGTGTATGTGTGTGTGTTTTGTGTGTGTGTGTGTGTTTTGTGTGTGTGTGTGTTTTGTGTGTGTGTATGTGCATGTGTGCGTATGCGTGTGTGTTTTGTGTGTGTGAGCATGCGTGGATACGCTCACGCTTGTCTTGGACTGAGCGGCCATCCTGCCTCTCCCGCTTTCCGATCACTGATGCTGTGACACGCCGAAGGTTGTTCCCACACACACACACACATTCAGCATCCACTGAGTCATCGCCTATTGCTCTGCCGGTATTCCACTCACGCACTCGTGCACTGAAACAGATGAATCACCACAGCTGTATGACTCCCATGTTCCTCGCGGCTTGGTACGATCACAGTCATATGAATGCACTTGACTGGCCTTCTCGAGCCTCAACACTGTTGGTCTTAACACACACACGCACACGCACACACACATACACACACACACACGCACGCACACAAATTGCACACACACACACAAATCGCACACACACATGCATGCACAAACTCACACACGCACACACACACACAAATTGCACACACGCACACTGAACAGAGGAAGACAACGGTGCCACAGATGCTCAACAGGGATGGAAGGTTGCCGCCGTATGATCCCCTGAGTGACCCCCACCTCTCCGATTACTTTGCGCGCAAGTTCGGCTGGACAGCGGCGGTGGAGCCGCCACGCAAGCGGCCCATGCCATATGGCTCCGGGCCCACATCCGCTACATCTGCTCGGCGCCGTGGCGGTCCCGCCTACCCGGCATCCTCCTCCTCCACAGGTAGTGTTGCGTTGGTGTGGTCGGTGTTGCGGGGTGTGCAGGTGTGCTTGCATCAGTGTGGCGTTGCAGATCTGGGGCTTGCAGTTGTGCATAATGTTTGACCATCTCCTCACACATGGTCACGTGCGTGCGTGCATCGGTTCTCCTGACATGAAAACAGGTACAAGACGGGGGAGGCCACACGCGCACCGGGGCACAAAGGGCGCTGGTCGGCCAACCGTCACCTACAGCGTTGAACTGCACACATCATCCCAGTCAAGCAAAGCCAGCAAATCAGAGGTGTGCGTGTGTGTGTGCGTATGTGTGTGTGTGTGTACGTATGTGTGTGTGCGTGTGTGTGTACGTGCGTGCGTGTGTGTACGTGCGTGTGTGCGTGTGCACAGGTGTATTGTTCTGTATGCTTGTGGTGCGGTGGTTCTTGAACGCTCGCGTTCCCCGTTCCTGGTTGCACACTTGTCCTCACGTTGCAAACAAACTTGCTCTTGTCCTGCACCCATGACGGACAGAAATCCATTCGGCTGATTGGCACAAAGGGCAAGTCTGACAAGGTGCGGCTGGCGGGACCGGGTGTCCACTTCAAAGCTGGCAGCAAAGACAAATTCCAGATCACCTGCCCCTCCGTGGGACAGCTCACAAAGGTGTGAATAAATGCGTATGTGTGTATGTGCGTGCATGTGTGTATGTGTGTGCATGTGTGTATGTGCGTGTATGTGTGTGTTTGTGTGTGTATGTGTGTGTATGTGTGTGTGTGTGCTTTCATGCATGTGCTGGTGTTCGTGCGTGCAACTGTTTGGCATGCATGCACTTGTGTGTCCGCCAGGGCGCTGCTGGTTGCAGGCTACTCGTGTGAGCAACTGCCAGGAATTGCACGACAATGTTCGCGTCCTCACCCCAGCTTTGTACCTCCTTGCCTACACGCCGCTACCTTTAGGTCGTGCTTGAGAACCACTGTCAGCACAAGAAGGAAGCGTGGAACGTGGGCCAAGTTGTGGTGAAGCGAAAGAGCAACAAGCCAAAGACATGGCGCATCCCAGCCCGCTGCTGGCTCAGGTGATTTCACAGGCAGACACACATGCTTGCATGCACGCGCTTCTATGCACCAGTATGAATCTCAGGCAGGAGCCTTCAGCACAACCACAGACACCCATGCAATCTCGTTCATGCTTGCTTAAGTTACACACACCCCACTCTACTCACCGCCCTCTGTTTACCGTTCCCTGACTCTCCCTCCCTGCACCTTTCTCTCCCTCCAATTGCGACCTTACTTGTTCAGCCAATTTCACGGCGACGGAAAAACGAAGCGGACACTCCACGTGTCTGAGGGCGGCGGCGGTGACGGCTCATGTACGCCAACACGCGGTGTGATGGTGTGATGGTGTGGGGTTCACTTGCATGTGCATGCGCATGTACACTTCTGCTCGGTTTGTTGGGTTCTTGGGCACAGGCCCTCCTTTCTTTGCGCTCACGTCACCTGTCGTGTATGCACAGCGACATACGATGTGGAGGTTTACACGGGTGACAAGTTTGGCGCCGGCACGGACGCGCGTGTGTATGTGACGCTGATCGGGGACAAAGGAACCTCACCCCGCATCGAGCTGACGGGCAAAGGCGACCTGTTTGAGCGAGCACAGACAGACAGATTCACCATCGACACGCCTCGACTTGGCAAGCTGAAGCAGTGCCATGTTGAGCACGACAACTCGGGCATCTCGCCAGGCTGGCTGCTCGATCGCATTGTCGTCACGCACGCGCGTACGGGAAGCCGCTACGTGTTTCCTTGCAACGACTGGCTCTCACGCAAGAACGGCCTGTTCAAGTCAGTTGAGGGTTTGCTCCCCGTATTGTTGTGTGTGTATATATGTGTGTGTGTGTGTGTGTGCGTGCGTGCGTGTGCGTGTGTGTGTTTACGTATGTGTGTGTGTGTTTACGTATGTGTGTGTGTGTGTGCGTGCGTGCACATCTGGCGCTTGCTGTTGATGCCGCTGTGCACGCTCTGTGCACGCGTGTGATGCTCAGCACCCCCAATCTCACGGCACTGCATCTCATCTGCACATGTGCACATCGTCAATGCCGCGTCGCGTTTGAAAACAGAGAGCTCTCGCCAGACAAGTCGTCCGGTTCGCGTGCGGGCATGACCGATTACGTCATCCACACATACACGGGCGATCGACGTGGCGCCGGCACAGTGCGTAAACACGTCCTCTGTGGCTGTGCTTGTGCTTGTATTTTTGGTTTTGGTTTTGGTTGCGTGTGTATGTGTGTACGTGCGTATGTGCATGCATGCGCTCTCATGTGGTTGTGGTTGTGCATCATTTTTCTTGCTTTGCTGACTCATGCCGTTGTTTCGATGGAATACGCCTGACAGGATGCAACCGTTTCAATCATTCTCTTTGGAGAAAACGGCCAGACAGGTATACACAGAGCGCCCTGTTGCGTTGGCACTCCCTCGCATGACATCGTGCGCACCTCATGAACTGTCCTTCGATTCCACCAAGCACACACACACACACACACACACACACACACACGACACACACACACACACACACACACACACACACACACACACACACACACACACACACACACACGACACACACACACACACACA
>NW_004754927.1:915050-935050 GCF_000188695.1 Salpingoeca rosetta | reverse complement strand
TTGTTGTTGTTGTTGTTGTTGTTGTTGTTGTTGTTGTTGTTGTTGTTGTTGTTGTTGTTGTTGTTGTTGTTGTTGTTGTTGTTGTTGTTGTTGTTGTTGTTGTTGTTGTTGTTGTTATTGTTGTTGCGTGCATCTGCAGTGACGACGGGAGAGCTATTGTCACTCGCGTACCCTCACACGCGTACTTTGCTCACCAACCCCTTTGTTGCAAGCAGGTGTTTCGATCATTGTGTATGGCGAGAACGGCGACACTGGCGAGATCAAGCTTGCCAAGAGCGAGACGTATCGTGACAAATTTGAGCGGTGCGTTGACTGTCATGTGCTTGTGTCTGGCCTACACGCGAAGGACAACCCCGTGAACCCATGCACACGCTCCCACGCTGTCCATTGCTCCACATGTGTCTCAAAGTGTCTCACTGCCACATCTTAATGACACCCAACACATATGCACACACACCCAACGCACATGCACCTCCCCCCCCCCACATACACACACCTGCCTTCCATTTCACACCATGACGCCCATCGCCACCACCACAGGAACCACGAGGATGTGTTCCGGCACAGCTGCGTGGACTTGGGCGAGCTGAAGCGAATCAAGATCTGGCACGACGGGAAAGGGCTCCTCAAGTCGTCGTCGTGGTACCTTGACCGTGTGGAAGTGAGCGACGACACGAACAACACCACCGTGTTCGTGTGCGACAACTGGCTGTCTAAGAAGCACGGCGATAAGGCAATTGAGCGCGAAATCGACGCGTTTGTCGACCCGTCTGTTGCGCAGGCGCGCGCACAGGACTTGGAGCGCAAAGCGAAGAAGTTGGAGCAGCGCGCACGCTCAGCATCAACCAAAGGCGCACCGTCACCGCTTATGTCGCGGAAGAAGAAGAAGGAGCTCAAGGGCCTGCAGGAGAGCGCAGATGCGGCGCGGGCAGAGGCGGATGCAGCCGCAGACAAGGCGAAGAGGGCGCTGGCGGGGCCGGGCGCTGCTGAGGTTGACTACGTAATCACCATCAGGACAGCAGAGGAGAACAAGGGATCATCGACCAAGGACAAGGACAAGAAGAAGAAGACAAAGAGGAGCAGAAACAGGACAGGCAGCGGCGACAGTGAGGAGGATGAGGAGGATGAAGGGGATGACACGCGTGGCGCTGAGAAGAAGGAGGCCACAAAGACGCCCAAGCACGTGTATGTGGAGGTGTATGGCGAGAAAGCAGCTCAGCAAACGGCCGCGCTGTCTGCGTCTGCCTCACCCATGCAGAGCAAGCGACGACCTCGCTCCATCTCCAACGCATCTGTGTCGTCAACACCACCACCACGGTCGCCCCTGTCGAACGAGAGCATGCCCACGTCCACGGGCCGGCTTGTGCTGCGTGTGGACGAGGGAGCGTTTGCCGCCGGGAGCGAAGAGACCATCACGGTGCGCGGGGTTGATGTGGGGCGCATCACCAAGCTGAAGGTTGGGTTTGAGATGGACGATGCAGAGGAGAGCGAAGCAGAGGAAGACAAAGAGGAGGATGAGGAGGATGAGGACGAGGACGAGGAAGAGAAGAAGAAGAAGAAGAAGGAAGAGCAGAGGAAGAAGAGGGCCGCATCTGCGAGCTCACGTCGATCACGCCGACGAAAGCGTGGCAGCGATGACGACGAGGAGGAGGATGATGAGAGCGATGAAGAAGACGACAGCGATGATGATGATGATGATGATGATGATGATGATGACGAGAAGAAGAAGAAGCGTCCACCGACTGCCTCTCGCCGCGCTGCTGAACGCAAGAAGGAAAAGGAGCAAAAGGAGAAGGAAGAAAAAGAGAAGGAAGAGAAGGAGAAAGCAAGGCAGGAGAAGCGGAGAAAGGCGAGGGAGCGTGAGCGTCAGCGCAACAAGAAGCGCGCAGCTGTGTCGCCGTTTGTGTGGCGGTTGGAGTCCGTGGTGGTGAAGGTGCCGGCCAAGGGAGAGCGGGCCGTGTTTGAGCGCAGCAAGGAGAAGTGGGTTCGTGCCAAGAATAACCCCAACAACCGGCACCTGCTGTTGCCCTTGACAACTCTGGATGAGCTGAACAAAATGGTGGACTATGAGCTGATTGTCAAGACTGGCGACAAGATGGGCGCTGGCACGTCCGCTGACAGCATCCAGTTTGTGGTGTGCGGCGAGAAGGGCACAACCGATACCATTCGCCCTGCGGCAACGCACAGTTTTGACCGCAACAGCACCGTGCACATGAACGTGCGCGAGCGAGACGTGGGGCTCGTGTCCAGCCTTCGCGTGAAGCATCGCAGCCGTGGCCTGGGCGGTGCGTGGTTTCTCGACCGCATCACGCTGCGCTGCCCGGAGAAGAACCTGGAGGCGACGTTTGTGTACGAGGCGTGGCTCAAGGCCAAGGAGGAGGAGCACGATCTTCTTCCGCGCGAGCACGATGACGGTGATGATGTGTCGATGGCAGTCAGCTTGACCGGCAATGGCGACGACGATGACACGGCGTCTGTTGGCTCGCAGGCACTGCTCGGTCGCTCCACGGGCACCGTCAAGCTTCAGCTCAAGTCTTACAAGGTGTACGTGAAGACGGGCAATGTCTCTGGCGCGGGCACAGATGCGAACGTGAGCCTGGTGCTGTTTGGCGTGCGCGGCGAGTCACGCACGCTCAAGCTGACAAAGTCGGAAACGCACCGCGACAAGTTTGAGCGCGGGCACACGGATGTGTTTGAGGTTGAGGTGCCGGACTTGGGCCAGCTGACGCGGTGTCGCATCTGGCACGACAGCGCACGCCTGTACCCGTCGTGGTTCCTGGAGGAGGTGTCTGTGGTGGAGGTGGACACGCAGTCGTCGTATGTGTTTCCCTGCTACAAGTGGCTGAGCAAGAGCAAAGCAGACAAGCAGGTGGTGCGGGAGCTGCTGTGTGCCGACGCAGACTACCGCGCGCGCACCGGCACGTACAAGGTGACAATCCACACAGCAGACACCGACGATGCGGCAACAACAGCGCAGGTGATGGTGACGCTGATTGGCGAGGGCGAGCGACGCCATGCGCTCGTGCTGCCGTCGGTTTCCGGACAGCACTTCCAGCGTGGGGCTGTGGATGACTTTGTGTTTGAGGACATCCCACTTGTCGGAAGCGTGCGCGGGTGTGTGTTGGAGCTGTTTCCACCAGAGGGCAAGCGCAAGGTGGTGCCGTGGCGCGTTGACCACGTGGAGGTGGCTGAGCTGAGCTCGGGCGACTCTGTCACGCTGTTTAACACGCAGAAGAAGAAGACGAAGATTGAAGAGGTTGCCACGTTCAAGACGAAAGACGCCCTCAACCGTGCAGACACGGAGCGCAGCGTGCAGGCTGTGCAATACGAGGTGAGGCAGGCATATTTGAGCGTCATGGTCGTAATTTGCTCGTGTTGTGTGCTGTGTGTTTTGTGTTTTGTGTGTGTTTTGTGTTTTGTGTGTGTTGTGTGTGTTGTGTGTTGTGTTTTGTGTGTGTGTTTTGTGTGTTGTATGTTGTGTTGTGTGTGTGCATTGCAATTGCAATCACAAATTGCAAGTGCGCCGACATGCTCGTCACTCACCATCACATTTGTTGCGTGTATCGTTTAGGTGCACGTGTTCACGGGCGACATTCGCGGCGCTGGCACCGATGCGAGTGAGTGTGTGTGTGCATATTTGTCATGTTTGTGTGCATGCGTGCTTGTCATACGCAAGCCTCTCTATGCGAACGCAGGCATGCAGCGCTTACGATGCTGCTTCAAATCACATCATGTGTGCGACATGCAGATGTGTTCATGACGCTGTATGGCGAGAACGGGAACACGGGCGAGCGGGAGCTGACGCGATCGAAGACTTACAGCAACAAGTTTGAGCGCAAGCACGAGGATGTCTTCGACGTAAGTCCTGGTGGTGTGCGTGTGTGTACGTGAATGTGTGTACGTGAATGTGTGTGTGTACGTGAATGTGTGTGTGTGTGTTTACGTGAATGTGTGTGTGTGTGTGTACTTGTATGTTGTGTGCATGTGCTTGATGCGTGCGAATGTGCTTGTGTGGTGTGCGCACAATGCATGAACTCACGCCATCATCATAACTACATATCGTGCAGGTTGACGCTGTCGATCTTGGCGCCCTCACCAAGCTGTCAATTCGGGTAAGCGCACTGGTTGTTGAGAGGTTGTGGTGTGGTGATTTTGGTTTTGTGTTTGGGCTTTTTTGAGATTTTCACGCACAACCCACCACTCATGTTCACGTGGTGTTGCAACTGACTCGCTCACACGAATGGCATGAACTTGCTTTTTTGGCAACACTTGGGGACTGACTGATCACAGCATGACAACTGGGGGCTTGGCGGGGACTGGTTTCTTGACCGCATTGAGGTGTTGAATCCCATCACCAACACCACCACCACGTTCCCTTGCTCCGAGTGGCTCAGCAAGAAGCGCGGCCTCTCCCGTGACCTCACACCAGCATAAACATGTTGCATGTGTGTAGTGTGCAGTGAGCGGGTGGGTGAGTGGGTGAGTGGGTGAGTGTGTAATTGAGAGAGAGAGAGAGTGTGTGTGTGTGTGTTTCTTCTTTCCTTCCTTCTTTCTTGTTAACTTGTAGTTGATCTGATTTTTCATTGCTGGGACCAAGCTTTGCTGGTTTTGTTACTCGAACCCAAGTAGTGAGTGCTCCTAACGATAACAAGATGTGTTCACCACGGACAAATGAAGAAGCGAGTGCAAATCAAGCAGGAAGAGGGACAACCAAAACAAACACCGCTCACAGAACTGCCGCGAAGCACACATACACACACACAGACAGACAGACAGAAAGAAGACACACATGCACACAGAAGCACACACACACACATACACAGAGGGACACACACACGCACACACGTTGTGTCATCATGTAACAAAGCAACGGCCCCTTAGCGCACAAGCACAGCGCATCACTTTTTGCGGAGTTGCTCGGCCAACTGCTTGTTCTCCGTCTTGAGCGCTTTGAGATCGGCGGAAATGCGATCGAGGTTCTTCTGGGTGTCCTTCCGTTGCTCCACCTCAATCTAAAGGGGTGTTGTGGTTGTGGTTGTGGTTGTGGTTGTTGTGGGCAGACACGGGGGGGGGGAAGGTGAGGCACGACATGCAAGGGCGGTGTGATGGTCGTCACGCACGACAACTGGAAGAGATGCTGGGGCCTCTGTCCGCTCAACTTTCCTTTTGTTCCATTTGCTTTCCTCCCCCCCCCCCTCTCAAAGACATCAGCACCACCATCAGCACCACCACCACCACCAGTACCTGGTCCTCGAGATCGCGAATCTCGCGCGCAACGGTGCCGGTTGACTTGACGACGTCAATCAGCCGCCCGCACTCCGCGTGCAGGTTGGCAAGATGCTTGTACGCCAGGCGCGCTGCAGGGTTTGCTTTCGACTCCTGAAAGAGGAAAAGGCAGTTTCGTGGGATGGGGAGTGTGTGTGAGGGCACACACGCACACACGCACACGCACACGCGCACACGCGCACACGCACACGCACACGCACACGCATTTCCACACATGTACGCACTCTCGCGTTCCCCGTATCGCTCGCTCTCTCACTCTCACTCTCATGCCACATTCCCTCAGCGCCAGCCGACCTTGAAGATCTCTTCCTCTGCGACGGTGAATGTGCGCTCGATTTTGCCCTCCAGAAGACCAAGGTCCTTCTGCAGCCCGCGCGTCTCAACCAAAATCTGCAGCAAGTGATGATGATGATGATGGGGAAGGGAAGGCAAGGTGGGTGGAAAGCGAGTTGTGAGCGGGGTGTGACGTGTACATGGTATGGATGAACAACGCCCCTGATGGTGAACGCGTGTTGCGTGCGTGTCTGTTCCCACCTTTTGGATTTCGCGCTTCTGCTTATCGATGGACTTGACAATCTCGAGGATGCGCGACGTGTACGAGGAGCGAAGAATATCCTGATGACGATGGGAGGAGGAGGAAGATTGCATGTGAGCGCCGATGGTGTGGTGAAAGGGAAGTGAAGGGGAAGGGGATGTGCATGAGCATTGACCGTCGTCAACGAATGAAAGAAGACACAGATATGCCCAAACACACAGACACACAGACACAAACACACACACAGACACACACGCACACACACACACACAGACACACACGCACACACACGCTTCACCCCTGAGCAACCTTGTTCATGCGTTCGTAGTCCTGCACAAGCTGCTGGAAGAGCTGTTCCTTCTGCTTTGCGTCGGCAATAATCTGTTTGGCCTGCGAGCGCAACTCCTGGATGCTCTCCGCTTGCTTCCGCGCCTCAGAGTTCTTGTTCGCGGCAGCAACCTGGCGGCCGATTCGGGCGCACGGAAACGCGCAGAACACGCGAGCGTGTGTTGGCATGGTGTGGGGGGAAGCAGGTCAGGGCAGCGCTCGTGCGAAAGCACACACAGAGAGCAGTGTCCCCAAACGACGTGTACATGAGCAAACGAAACAACACCAAACACCATCAAGCAACACACCAAACGACATTAAATACAACCTTGAGGTCTCTGTACTCCTTGATGAGAGCGACGCGGTGCTCCTCCCATCGCTCCGCCAGCGCCGCCAACTTGGCTGCCACCTCGTCAATCTTGTCCTTGAGCAGCTGCATGTTCTCCTCCGCATTCGGCAGAAGATCAAGCACCTGCCGCGGTGATGATGATGATGATGATGATGATGATGATGATGATGATGATGATGATGATGATGATGATGATGATGATGATGATGATGATGATGATGATGGTCGTGGTGGTGGTCGCGCATCAGGGAATCAGGGAGAAGAAGGCAGTGGACTACACACACGCGGACAAAACTCATCATGCAAGCGTGGGCATGTGCACATCTCTGCGCGTACCCTCTTGCGAACTTTCTGCTCCTTTGTGAGTGCCTCGTTCTCCTCCTGCATGCGTGCTGTTTGCTCGGCCAGCGCCTCCGCTGTGGACTGCAGTGATGCAAGATTGTCGCGCATGGCCTGCAAGGACGACTCCAAGTCCTCCACTTCGCCCTGCAAAGCGGACAATTCGTCCTCCCGCTGCTGCTTGAGTTCCTCATCTGTCACCGTCTTTGTCGCCGCCACCGCCGCTTCGTCCTCCTTTGCAAATTGCAGCTTGTGCTTTGCACGGAACATGGACATCTTGCCCAGTTCAATGCCTGTGCACGCGCACGACAGTCAGCGGTGGGCGAGGTTACATGTGCCAGCAAGCGTGTGTGTTTGTTGGGTTGATCAAGATGGAAGGAAGCGAAGGAAGGAAGGAAGGAAGGAAGAGAGGAAGGAAGGCAACAAAGAAGCTGCGTACCGGAGAATTTGGCGAGGAACTTGGCCATGTCCACCTCCTGTTTGGCGTCATTGAAAAGCGCCGCCTTCACTTTGGCGCTGATGGTGCGACGCGTGGTGGTGCGCTTCTGCCGGACGAAATCCTGTCGCCAAATTAGCGGTGGCAACATCGTCAAGTTATCTCAGCGTGAGCTCACGTGCAGCAGCTTGTACACGTACACACACAGACACACACACAGACAGACACACGCAGGCATACGGTATGCGACTGTGTACAACTGTGTACCTCGTTTGGCAGTGCGGGGTCTCTGCCTGCGGCCGTCAGTTCTTCCTCTCGCGCCCGCTCGCTCGCAAGCAGACGCGAATTGCGCGCCAGAATCGACTGCACACGAAGGGCAAAGGAAGGGGGGATGGTGTTTGCCGTGATGATGTTTGTCGTGATGGTGTTTGTCGTGATGGTGTTTGTCGTGATGGTGTTGGTCGTGATGGTGTTTGTCGTGGTTGTTGGTTGAGTGAGTGGGGTGCACTTGAAGGGAAGAAGGTATACGTCCGCGTGATAAGTGCATGAACCACGAGGCAAACTGTAGTCCACGCTGGTGTGACATGAGGATGACTCGTTGGGGCTTACGGCAAGGGAGGATGTGGCGACGCTCCGCTGCTGCGGTATTGTCTGCTGGTTCGTCGTCTCGTACGCGGCGCGGGCTGCCGTACCACATAGCGATGATGAGGACGCGGACAAGGGGGCGGGTGATGTGGACGTGAATCAGAGGCTGCCACGTTGCGCACACACAGGTGCATGCAGACCAACAAAATGAAACACACACACACACACACACACACACACACACACACACACACACACACACACACACACACACACACACACACACACACACACACACACACACACGACAACTGACCGGTGTTAGCGGCGTCCATCTCTGATGTGAAGAGGGTGGTGGAGCGAAACGATCGCACGCCGCGTCGACTCTGATGTAATACACGCAAGTGCGCGCGCATGTAGTGGTGCGTGCAGATGAGTGCACGTGTGCACATGTCGGTAAGTTGACGCGTCGTACCAAGCAAGGCCGCTCGCAACTTGACTAAACAGCACCACGAGCACGATGACCGTGACTTCCACAACCACCACAATATGTGCACTGCAGCGTATGGCCTCACGATGAGGTGCCAGGCGGTGCGGTTGTTTGACCAGCAGAGGCCATCGCGGTGGAAGGCGGGCGGGATCCATGGGCACGACAGCTGCTTGTCAATCTCAGCAGTGATTGCCCGCTGCAGCATCGCCTCTTGTCCTGTCACACACACACACATACATACATGCGCACACGCCGTGAGTTGTAAGGGGTGCACGTGAAGGTGAAGGAAGCTGAACATGCGTGTGTGCTTGTGTGCAAGTGAGCGCACCAAGGGTTTCGGCGCCTGTCGTGGAGGTGGTTTCCTTTGGAAGACGCTCAATCAGCCTGAGGAAGTTCAGGTAAAGGCAGAGAGACATGGCCGCGCCATCGCAATTGAGGCTTGACTTGGACCATCACGACTGCCACAACCGCCGCCACCATCGCTATCAACACATCACCAAACTAGCACCAGCACCATCGAATAGCGCGTGGATTGGTTGCACACAGCCTGTACACTCGCATGTGAGCTCAGCCGCCATACCACATGAGAAGTTGTCTGCAGTCGTCCTCGTTTGAGTACAGGAACGTGTTGTACCCAATGTTTGAGCCATATCCCAGGTCCTGCAGGCAATGTGCCCATCACAGGTGTGCACTTGTCAGGCAGCAGCGACACTGAGCGCGCACATGTCTCGAACGCAAGCAGCTGACACGCTTTCCACCGACAGAGCGCTCATGTGCGTGTACACAAGAGAGTCTCAGGGCTGTGTTCGTTCGTTTGTTCGTGTGTGTGTGTGTGTGTGTGTGTGTGTGTGTGTGTGATCGTGTGTGTGTGTGTGTGTGTGTGATCGTGATCGTGTGTGTGAGCGTGTTTTGAGGTTCGTGCGAGTGTTCACGCACCTGGCAGGCAGTTGCCAGCGTGGTGCCGACACGGAAGCGAGCAGCCATGCTTCCTGGCAAAGACAGCGGCATCTGTATGACGAGTGCAGCGACCATATCAGCAAAGGATGGTGAGAACTTTGTCGGTGTCATGACACGAGCTGCATTGGATGTGGGTTGGCAGTACCTTGACGTTTACATGAAAGCGCGCACACTAACATGCACAAACAAGCACAAGCACAAGCACAGACATGGCCCGGACGTGCCTCATCGTTGCCGTTGATGGTGTTGATGCAGCGTGCCGCGCCTTCCACAAACGCCTTTGTGGGCAAGTCTGTGCGCGGGTATGTGCGTGTGCGCGTGCGTGTGCGTGTGTGGTGTCAGCGTGGATGTGTGTGTGTGTGTGCGCGTGTGTGTGCGTGTGTTGTGGTGTCAGCGTGGATGTGTGCGTGTGCGTGTGTGGGAGAATCATTGCTTGCATTCAAGCCAGCAAGCAAGTGCGCAAAGCCGTGCACAAGAAAACCAACAAACGAGTGAGACGACTCACCTGCGAGTGAAGCGACATCCTCTTCCACGTCCGTGCCCAGCTGCCGCAGCGTGAGCAGGATGATCTTGTCCACCTCATCCATCGTGAACAGGAAGAAAGCGTCAGTCAGTGGAGTTGTGGAGTGCTTTGAGTGAGCGAGTGGTTTGTTTGGTTTGGAGAAAGGAGGCGATTGTGGAAGATTTGTTGAAGAAGTCCATAATTTTCAGCATAACCGCGGCAGCGACAACAACCAACTCGAGCGAGACCGCAACACCACACCATACACACACACACACACGCGAACACAGACACACACACGCGAACACACTCACAGACACTCACACACATCGTCACACACACATACATACATACATACATACATACATTCACAGACGCAAAGAGAGATGGATCCGAGTGAGGTGTTGTCACGCAACTTGGACAGCGTACCGTTGATAGACGAGGCCATCTTTGCGCAAGTGCGGGACATTCCGGACCTGTTCAACGACATTGTTGCGAGCGTGCAGGAGAAAATCACCAAGCTGCAAGGGCTTCGACACCAAGAGGTGTTCACCGCAGAGACCATGAAGGACTTTGGAGACACTGCGCATTCTCTCAAGAGCGGCATGTCTGTCGTCGGCTGCTCTCGCCTCTCTGCCCTTTGTAACAAAATCGGTACGATGAAGGAGTGCGTCCTTGCGATGTGTGTGCGTATGCATGTGCATGTGTGTGCAATGTGTTTGCATGTGCGTGCGTGTGTGTTGGGGATTCCATGTTGACACAAATAACTGCGGGTTCACGCGATTGCTGCGCTGCCCATGCTGAACGAGCTGCATGCATGCTGTCGTCAATGCCAATGTCATTGTCACCGTCATCTTCATCAATGAGCCCTTCACCAACTCTTCTTTGCCACCTCCTTCCGCATACACACAGAATTGCTTGGGCGACCGGGACCAAACCAGGATGGCATGGCTCTCATCAACACATACGACACCTTCATGCAGCCAATCATACAGGTGTGTTCGTGAGTTCGTGAGTTAGTGAGTGTGTGTGTGCGATTGTGACGCTCAATGTGATGCACGTGTAGTTGCCAGACACCCCACCCCCCTCCTAAGGGTGCCCCCGTGTGCCTTCCATTCACTCGATGCGTGTATCAGCACCAAGACACATACACAACACACACACACACACACATACACACAAGCTGTGGTTGCTCACATGCGTGTTGGTCTGCGCGCATTTGTACGCCATGCAGGAAACGATGACGGCGCTCCAGTGCAGGTTTTATCCTCAGTAGCACGGTCAACAACAGCGACCATGAATGTTGCCCGTAGCTGATCCAGTTTTAGTCGACTTAGTCCTTGCTTTTCTGTGGTACCTCTTGGTTTTGCTGTTCCTACACGACGTGTTGTGACGAGTGCTGACGTGCATATCTGACCTTGTTTCTGTCCGCTTTCATTCTCGTTTGGATGTGCGCTTGCTGTCTCCTTCTGTCTCCTCCTCCGCCGCCTTCGCTCTGCACTCCTGCTTTTACATTAAGTAACACACAAGAACGGTGGTCAAGCACAACACTTGCACGCTGCGCGAGAGCAGCCCGTTTGTCTTTGCCACTTGGGCGGCGGCAAATCCATGTTTACCACTTGCTTGGCGAGTTGGCAAAACAGCGCGCCAAAAACCGCCAAAGCCAAACACGACCAAACAGCAGCAGCAGCCACGATGGAGACACTGCTGCAGAACGTGGAGGAGCTGGTGCAGGATCAGGATGAGGTGGTGACATACAAGTTCCTCAGCTGCAAGTTCCAACTCAACGTGAACATTGCCAAGCAGTACGTACGTGGGGGTCGGGGCGTGATTACTCTCTCTGTATTGCTTTCTTGTGTGTGTGTGTGTGTGTGTGTGTGTGTGTGTGTGTGTGTGTGTGTGTGTGTGTGTGTGTGTGTGTGTGTGTGTATGTGTGTGTATGTGTGTGTGTGTGTGTGTGTGGCACAGATCATCCACATGGGTCCTGTGCTCACTCGCCGATTCACTGGACCTGTGTCTGTGGCAGGGTGTTGTATGCATACGTGCAACAATGCAAGAAACAAAACCATCCTGTGTCATGCATGTACCTCTTGGGAGGAACGCGAACAAAGGCCGCGGTAAATGAGCAACACTGCTCCAAAACATGCATGTCTGTGTTGACGATCTTGTATTCCATCGTCTCTCTTCTGGCTCTCTCTCTGGCTCTCTGACTCTCTCTTCCTCTCCCTTGCTCTCTCACTCACTCACACGCTCCAACCTTGTTGATTCGCTTTTGTGTGCGCTCGTGCTTGTGTTCTGGCTGCTAGGGTGGAGGCCGTGTCTTCCAGCTCGTATCAGACACCAATCTCGCAGGTGTGTATGTGTGTGTGTGTGTGTGTGTGTGTGTGTGTGTGTGTGTGTGTGTGTGTGTGTGTGTGTGTGTGTGTGTGTGTGTGAAAGTGAAACCAAGCGTCAATGTGCGCGCGTGTGTGTGTTTGCCTGGTTCTGTCTGTTTTGCGCGCTTCCCCAGTGAACGTCACTGTCAAGTTTCCACATTCACATGTTCACACCCTTTTGCCCCCCCCCTTTCCCCCCACACACAGAGAAGCGCAAGGAGTTTGAGCGAATCTCATCAGAGCACATCTACAGCGTGTGCAAAGCTCAGCCCAAGGTAGCGTCAGCGCTTGTGTGGCAATGCTGCATGCACGAAACCACTCGCGTCGTTACTTCACATCATGCCAACCGTCCCTCCCCTCCTCTCTTCACGCTCTTGCTCACTGTGCCCTCCCATCCATTGTGTACTCTGCTCACTGTGCACCTTTGATGTGCCCGCTAACCCTTGCAGGACGTGTCGACGGCGGTGTATGCTGCGGACTACGCGCTGCAGCGGGAGACGCTCGACTCCCTGGCCGGGCTGTGCGGTATTGTCAATTCGAACGTTGCAACAAAGCACTCCTTCACAGAGAGCACGTCGACCGCAGATGTGGCAGACACTTTTGGTGCGCACATGAGACATGCCGTGGTGTTGTCCCGCTTCATGTGCGTGTGTGTGTGTGCGTGTGTGTGAGTGTACGTGTGTGCGTCCTGCGTGCGCGTGTGTGTGCGGTGCGTTTGCGTCGAATGTTCTCACACGCGCGCGTATTCACGCATGTGCGTCCATGTGCGTACTTGAACAGACGAAGAAGATCCATTGCAGCAAGCCGTGGACGACCACACAAAGCGCTACAAGATCAACGAGGGAACACTGGTGCGTGGCAGCATGCGGTGTACACGACATACACTGCTCACACCGTCGCACATATGCGCGTATGCAGGCTTCCAGTTCTTGTGCTCTTCCCCACGCAAACTCAAACGCGCTCCCTCCTCCTCCTCCTCCTCCTCCCCCCCCCTCTCCATGGGTTACATCATGCGTGTAGGTGAAGGAGAAACCGTCCAGCTTTTTCACATCGCGCAAGAAGAGCCAGACACGAAAGAGCAGCAACAGCGGCGGTGGTAATGGCGGCAACGGGAGCAAGAAGCAGAAGAACAAGAGGACGAGTGTGCAGAGCAGTGCAATTGGCAAAGCGTTCCAGCGGCAAAGCAGCAAACCCTCCGCCGCCCCTGCATCGCGTGTCTTTGATGATGACGAGGACGATGAAGAGTTTGCACAGGTCAGCGTATGTGCACATGTGTGTGTGTGTGTGTGCGTGCGTGCGTGTGTGTGTGTGTGTGTGTGTGTGTGTGTGTGTGTGTGTGTGTGTGTGTGTGTGTGTGTGTGTGTGTGTGTGTGTGTGATTACGTGGGGTGGGGTAGCACCCGTGTGCAATCGTGCAAGTGCCAATCGTTGCACATGCTTGCTCTCACCTGTGCCTGTTCACACCCATGCGTGATAACACCCGTGTCTTCTACACCTTCTTCCCCACTGTAACAACAACTGCAGCCCAATCCGGTGAAGACGAACGCGCGCGCGCGAATCATCGACAGCGATGACGAGGACGAAGCAGAGGAGGCACCCAAGCAGCAGCAGCAGGAGCAGCAGCAGGAGCGAGAGGAGGAGGATGTCAAGGAGGAGAAGGAGGGAGGAACTGCACAGGTGCAGAGCACGGCAGACAGCGCGATGGATGAAGACGCAGATGAGACAGACGTGGAGGACGAGGAAGAGGGAGGAGAAGAGAAGCAAGCAGGGAGGGAGGGCGAGGAAAGAGAACAGAACACAACGATGGACACGCATGCAGACGAGAAGAGCGCTGGGGCCACCAACAAACCGGCTGCTGCGGCAACGAAGAAGCGTGACGAGGAAGAGGCTGAGCAGAACACAGCGACTGGCGCTGACGATGCAAGTACCCGTGACGGTGATGCTGGTGAAGCTGACGATGAAGAAGACATTCCACGCACCAAGACGGTTCGCAAGACAGTCCGCAAGACGTTTCGCAACGACAAAGGATACATGGGTACGTGTGCATATGTAGTGCACGTGTGTGTGTACATGTGTGTGTACATGTGTGTGTGTGTGTGTGTTTGTGTACATGTGTGCATGTGTGTACATGTGTGTGTGTGTGTGTGTTTGTGTACATGTGTGTACGCTTGTGGATTAACGCGTTCTGCCCGATGCCACTCAACTCTGTGCACGACCACCGGCACGCGTTCTGCCCGATGCCACTCAACTCTGTGCACGACCACCGGCACCCTGCAGTGTCCAAGGACGTGGAGGTGGTGGAGGAGGTGCCGCTGACAGAAGCAGACATTGCTGCCGAGAAGGAGCGACGTGCAAATGCAAAGCGGAAAGCGCAGCAGGCCAACAGCAGCAGCAGCAGCAGCAAGAACAAACAGGCGTCATCATCGTCATCGTCAGCGGCAGCTTCTGGAGCGAAGAAAGCGAAAAAGAAGGCGAAGCAGGCCTCCCTCATGTCTTTCTTCTCAAAGAAGTAGTGTGTGTGTGAGTGTGTGTGTATGTGGATGTGTGTGACGAGTGTGTGTGGATGTGTGTGTGTATGTGTGCGTGTGTGGATGTGTGTGTGTGTGTGTGTGACGAGGGAGCGTGTGGGTTGGCTCATGACGTCGTGAAGCAGAGCTGATGGATGAAGGTGAGGGGGAAACGGGTCGCTGGTTCAGTCACGGCTCATAAACAAGCAAGCAAGCAAGAAGAAGGATGACAATTCAGGACAACATTGCGGAACAGGTGCACACAGACACACAGACACACAGACACATACACACACAAACACACAGACACACAGACACATACACACAGACACACACACACACACACACACACACACACACACACACACACACACACAGCGACGATGCACACGCTTGCTCCCTGCGTTCTCGTTGCACACCACTCACCCCCATGCTCCCTGCGTGTTGTCGTTGCAGCTGGAGGAGTGCGAGTCGCTGCTGTGCATCTTCGAGGATGAGGGCTCATTGACTGTGGACGCGGACGCCGTCAGCCGCTTGTCGGATTGGCGGCGTGCGTTGGAGACGGCCACTGCCCACACCACCGGTGCGGGGGATGGGGGTGACAATGCGCAGCGCCACTCTAGCAAAGGACAGCAGCAGCACCCGCCAGCAACATTGACATTTGTGGCAAAGGTGAACACGGAGCACGCAGGCAGTGTGGAATTGAACATCACCCTGCCGCCCGAGTATCCGGCTGAGGCGGGCCCTCAGCTGTTGGTGCGCTGCCCATCACACTCGCGTGCCGTGTCCGATGCATTACAGCAGCGCCTGCTGACCCTGGCTGCAGATGAGTTTGCAGGGGACTGCTGCTTGTTCCAGCTCATCGACGCCGTGCCACAGCTGGTTGAGGAGGTGGTGGAAGAAGTGAGCGCCGCAGATGGCCGCAGCAACGGCGACAACAGCAACGTGGATCAAGACACTTCCCAACGTGGATCGAGCAACACAGGCAAGCACGACGGCTTCATGCGCCAGTTCATCTACTTTCATCACATCTACAACAAGTCCAAGCGACGAGACATCCTCGCACACGGTGTGTGCGTTGTGTGTTGTATGCGTGTGCATGTGCATGTTGTGTGTTGTATGCATATGTGCGTGCATATGTGCGTGTTGTGTGTTGTATGCACATTTTGTATGCGTGTGTTCTTTGCGCCCTTAACCCTCGCCAGCCTCTCTGTGTTCCTCCTCTGTCTGCCCTCCCTCCCCCACTTCGTGCATACTCACATCGCCCCCTCCTCCCTCCTCCTCCTCCCTGTTCCAACTTTCTCTTCAGCACACGAACTCGACCTGAGCGGCTTCTCTGTTGTCGGCAAGCCGGGACTGGTCTGCATTGAGGGCGTGGAAGCGAACGTCATCGACTACACCCATCGCCTTCGCCGCCTCCCCTGGCAGAAGATGCAAGTCAAGGTGCGTCAGATGTATCTGTGTGGAGGTGTGGGTGTTTGCGTGCATGTGTGTGTATCTTTGTGTACCTTTGTGTATGTGTACACATGCTGATTCGCCACACCTATGTTGTCTCTCTCTGTCTCTGTCTCTGTCTCTGTCTCTCTCTCTCTCTGTCTCTCTCTCTCTCTCTGTCTTTTGTCTCTGTTCACGCCACACGCGACTTCTAACACCACCCCCGCGTCCCATGTTGCCTGTGTGCGTTCTTGTCGTCCAAGCAGGTGACGCAGACAGTGGCGACCAGTGATGTTGAGAGCGAGCGCAAGTTCCCGCGCATGCACGAGCTGATTGTCGACGCGCACGGACAGCGCGGGAACCATGCGGATATGGGCCAGGTGCGGCAATATCTCGAGGAGCACGGCCTTGGCGACGTCTTTACACACATCTTCGCTGTCGGCAGCTAGCTATCTAGTTTCCCATGTTTGTTTGTGTGTGTTTGTGTGTGTGTGTGTGTGTGTGTGTGTGTGTGTGTGTGTGTGTGTGTGTGTGTGTGTGTGTACTAGTGTTTGTGTGTGTACTAGTGTTTGTGTTGTTTGTGTGCGTATGTGTTTGTGTATTTGCTTGTCTACCACATGGCGAGGGCGCGTCCGGTGTGCAGTTCGTTTCGTCGTGTGTCAATGATGTATCCTCCTTCGGTGCTTCACGTCATGGGTTGCCTTCTGCATTTGCTGCCACTGTTACATGCCAACAATAACATAAGTGAACCAATCCATATGCGCGCGCGTGTGTGTGGGGGGGGCCGTGACACGACGGCGGCAACGCTGCCTCGCCCACCATCACAACACCGCTCAAGGACAAGCAATGCAATGCAATCCAGCCATCTTCATTCATCTTCATTCATCTGTCTGCAAGAATTGCACAGACTGGTCAGGTCCAAGATGAAGAAGATGAGGGTGACAGTGGCGGTGTTGGGTGTGTTGGGCGTGTGTGTGGCTGTTGCTGCTGCTCAAGAAGCAGGGAGCCAGACGGGACAAGACACCGTGCCAGCGCCACAAGGGTACCACCACCAGCAGCAGCAACAACAACAGCAGCAGCAGCAACAAGAAGTGCATCGGGGACAAGATGCAGTCCCCGGTCTGGGCGAAGACAGAGCTGCAGAGAAGGAGGCCATCGTCTTTCCGGGTGAGCCACCGCTCGTGGCACCGAACCAGCCCCGCAGGAAGCTGAACATTGGCATCACCATTCGCTTCTCCGCAGAGAGCGTCTTCGTTGCAGGTCAGTGCAGCAGGGTGAACGAGCCCAAGTTGGAAGTTTGCTTGCGCGCTTGCCTTTACACCACGTGGCAAGGGAGGCGGGGCGGGAAGCAATCGTGCGTTGCACATGCTCGACGTACTCAATGTGCTGCGCGCGTGATTTCTGCCTCACCCATGCCTTGCGTCTTTGCGTCTTTGTGCGCGCGCAGGATCACTGCAAACGCCGCTTCACCTGTATGATGCCCTCACTTATGGCGACCGCCATCGCGTCACCCTGCTCAGCGTCGGCACGGGACATCGTGAGGTGCGCGTGGTGTTGGCGAACGCTTTGCTGTGGCATCTTCTCTCGAAGAGCCTTGTTGGATGCACACACACACACACACACACACACACACACACACACACACACACACACACACACACACACACACACACACACACACACACACACACACACACACACACACACACACACACACACGTGTGCGCAGGCGCGTGGGTGCGTGGAGCGGTTCTCTGCGTTTTCGCCATCGACGGCGGCGGCGTGGGACGCGGCGCTGATGCAACTCGTGGACACACGCACGCCATGGCGATGATTATGATGGTGGTGGTGATGACGAAATCGTGTTCGAGGTACACTGCGTTGCTCGTTCTTTATTGGGTGTTACAATTTTTCCTGCGACAAACGAATACACAGAGCTAAAACTCCTAAGAACTATCTTTCAGGCACATCACACACACAACAACAACAACAACAACAACAACAACAACAACAACAACAGCAGCAGCAGCAGCAGCAGCAGCATCAGCAGCAAAGGCGTTTGCTTACTTGAGCAAGATGATGATGATGATGGCTGCGAGTGCGATGAGCACAGATGCGACCATGACGCCACGCTCATCCAAGAACGGCCGCTTTTTCTTGGCTTTGGCCTTGAACACCCCCATCAGTTCCGGCTTGTATGTCGGCGCCACAGCCTTCTTCCTTTCCCTCTCCTCCTTCTCCTGCCTCCGCATCCTCTCCACCCGCTGTTGCTCCTCCTCTTCGTGTTTCTTCGCTGCTGCCGCCGCCGCCAACTCGTCCTCCATTCGCTGCTGCCGCTCTTGTCCAAATACCACGCGCTCAACCTGCCACAGCTCCCGCTTGCTGCTGCCTGCAAACCGCACCACGACGTCCACTGCTACGCTACCGTGTGGGCCTTGTTTCGTGCCTGCAGGCACGTGCATGATGGCACGCCCTGCCTCCCGCGAGCTGCACACGAGCGTGGGGCGAGTTGACAGCGGGATTGCCCTCAACCCCATTGTGTCGTCGTCAAGCACGTCCTCCTCGTCCTCATCGCGCGGTTCATCTGCGCCGCGGAACAAACAGCGCACGCGAGGGCCACCAGCACCATCACCATCACCACCACCGTCATCGTGGCCAGGCTTTTTCTTGATTTTCTTCTTCTTCACCTGCGTTGGCGCGGCGGCTGCTGCACCTGCTGTGGCTGCTGGTGTTTTGATCAGCACTTCTGTTGTCTCTCCGCGCTGCTCCTCCACGCGCACAACCATTGTGTCGTCGCTCAGCCGCGAAATTCGAATCGGCGCTGGGCGGCGACCAGCAGACGTGTCTGTGCGCACGCGCAGCACATCTGAGCACTCGCCCCAGCCCTCCTCGTTCATGGCCTGCGCCTTGAAGTGGAACTCCACACCCGTCTGCAAGCGGTTGAACTTGTGGCTCCGGCCCCTCACGTTCTTCACCTGCAGCGACAAGCGCCGTCATGAGGAGGCAAGCACAAGTGTGCATGTGAAGGAGTGTGCGCAATGTGAGTGAGTGAGTGTGCGCAATGTGAGTGAGTGTGCGAGCGAGCGTGAGGACATTTTGTGCGCACGTGTGGATGTACATTGGCTGTCAAGCTTGTGCCTGCCTGGACACTGCAGGTTCGTGTGCCCGCGACTCCCTTGACAACTGACATGAACTCACACGTCAAAACGCTACACACCTCCTTAAAGTCCTTGTCGTGCCCCGGTTTCATGTACAGCCGCGTGCGCACGACGCTAAACGAGGGCGCATCATGTCGCAACAACGGATGTGAGGTGGTAGAGTTGGCGACAAACAAGTGAATTGTACACCATGAGCGAACAACCAATATCACGTGCAAGCCATCACCGACGGCCCAAAGCAGTCGCATCGGCACGTCCTTTCTCTCTCTCTCTCTCTCGCACATCTTGTCGCCCCGCCGTACATGACAGCATGCCCCTCCACGGTCATTGGCGTACTTGTTGTCGGCGTGCGTCCACGCGAGCTTGATGCTCGTTGGCTGCACCTCCTCTGCTATCAGCGCGGGCGGTGGCGGCGGCGTGTTGCGTGTGCGGCCCTCAACGTACGACGAGAACGAGCCAAAGCCGACGTGATTGCGCGCGCGAACACGGAAGCGGTAGCGTTTGTCCGGCCGGAGGCCATCAAACACAACAACAGCACCACCGGGGCTGACGGGTGTGGCTGCGTCACCGTGCGCGCTTGTTGCAACGTCGCTTGAAGCCAACACCTTCTCTTCACCGTTGCCCTCGACGCTGTCGCACAATGGTGCAAAGCCAACAAACAGAACAAAGGGGTTGTGGTGAACGAGTGAGGGTGTGAGTGTGCGAGGGTGTGCGTGTACAG
>NW_004754927.1:885050-910050 GCF_000188695.1 Salpingoeca rosetta | reverse complement strand
TGAATGCGTGAGATCTGATCAGAGAACGAGCACGTTCAACAGCGAGAGATAACAAGTGACTGGCTATGAAGATCAAACCACTTTCACATTGGGCACACCACCAGGCCACCAACAAAGAGTCAATTCACACACACATACACACACGCACGCACGCACGCACGCACACACACACACACACACACGCACGCACGCACAACACACACACACACGCACGCACGCACGCACATCCAGCATGCAAACGAACCTCTTCCTGGATCTTGGCCTCGCGCTTGTCTTTCTCTTCCTTTGAGATGAGTGGATAGGTCTGGCCACTCCTCTTGTCCGTGATGGATGCTGGAATAACGTTCCCTTGCACCACCACGGGCTGGAACGTGTCGTTGGGCAGTGCGGCAAACATCAGCCGCCCTTGTACGCGATGTTGATGCACATGTCGCTGATGCTGGTGGTGATGCTGGTGGTGAGGGTGCACATGATGATGGTGATGGTGACCCTGTGTGCTCTGTGGCTGTTGTGGCTGTTGCTGCTGTTGCTGTTGCTGCTGCTGTCGAGTGCGCTCCCCTTGCTGCTCCCTTTGCTGATCCATGACGGACGACTGCACTGCCGCACTGGCTCAACCAACAACAACAAGCCGTCTTCTTCCAACCAACCAACAACACAAACACTGATGGCGATTGGCGAATATCTTTGACTACATTTCTACAATGACGATGAAGATGGTGGCAGTGGCGGATGTGTTGGCAGTGGTGTTGGTGCTGGGTGCGCGCTTGTGCAGCGCCCTGTTCTCCAACATATCGGACTGCGATGAGACTTACAACTACTGGGAACCCGTACGTATCACACACAAGCACAAACTCACGCACACACACACACACAACTGCATGAATCAAGAAGCGCGGGAGTAGTGTGTGAGTGTGTGCATGAGTGTGTGTGTGTGTTTGCGTGCATGAGTGTGTGTGTGTGTGTGTGTTTGCGTGCGTGAGTGTGTGTGTGTGTGTGTGTGTGTGTGTGTGTGTGTGTGTGTGTGTGGCAAAGGGAGGTTCTGTTCAACATCGCTGCCTGTTCGCTCCTGTCATCATCCATGGCCTCATTGTTCGTCCGATGTGCGTCTGCTCCGCTGCCTTCCGTTGTAGCTGCACTATTTGGTGTATGGCAGTGGGTTTCAGACGTGGGAGTACTCACCGGAGTACGCGCTGAGGTCCTACGCATACCTCGATCTCCATATTCCAGTGATCAAGGCTGCACAGGCCATGGGGCTCTCCAAGGTATGGTCACACAGGTTGGCCACCCTCATGTTGCCTCCTTGACCCCGCAACCGAGTTCTGGCTGCTCTATTGCTTGCCTCCCTTGTTTCACCTCTTATTGGAGCACCTTCTTTTGACTCAACCACGCGCTTTTTGTGCGTCCGTTGCACCAATGTTGAGGGTCTTCCTTCCCAACTTCGTCGCCTGCTTCCTTCCCCTCACGATGCGCGTCTTCACAAACGTCACAACGCTGCGCAGGTGTGGGTGTTCTACGCTGTGAGGGTTGCCCTGGCCATGTTGACGGGCGCCTCTGAGATCACGCTGTACTTTACGCTGAAGCGCCGCGGATTCGGACACCAAGTCCCATTGCTCTTCGTTCTGTTCTCCAGCTTATCCTGCGGCCTCTTCATCTCCAGTGCCGCCCTGTTGCCGTCATCGTTCGCCTTGGCCCTGTCCACGTTTGCTCTCGCTGCCTGGTACCGCCACCAGGACTTTGTAAGCTCGTGCACACACGCATGCATGCGCACCTCTGAGTGCGACACCTGCGTTGACACAAGCTGTTGGACACTGGCCGCAGTTTCCCACAATCGCACGCTCTCCCACACGCACACGGATCTGTATGTGAACGCACAACACAGCCACGCACATCACTTTCTCTCACGCTGTACTGTTTGATTGCAGTGGGCTGTTCTGTGCACGGCCATCAGTGCCATCGCTGGCTGGCCCTTCGCTGCTGCTCTTGGGTACTCATTCACGTCGTCATTGTGTCGTGACCATGAATGCACATGTGAGGTGTAGTGTGTGTGTGTGTGTGTGTGCCTCAGTGTTGGTTCGTGTGTGTGCCTCAGTGTTGGTTCGTGTTCGTCCCTCGCTGTCCACCTCACGTGTACACACGGGGCGCACATTCTGATCAGGCTGCCGATTGCGGTTGACATTGTTGTGATGCGCGGGCGGTTTCTTCCGTTTGTTCGCGATTGCGTCATCGCTTTGTGTGTGTGTGTGTGTGTATGTGTGTGTGTGTGTGTGTGTGTGTGTGTGTGTGTGTGTGTGTGTGTGTGTGCGTCTGTGCGTCTGTGTGTCTACCTGCCTGTGTGTGTGTGTGCTTTTGTATCCTTAAACGTGCGACAGACGGAGCTGCCAAGATTTGTACAATTGTCTAACGCGCGTGCTCGCCTGTGTGCGTGTGTGTGTGTGTGTGTGTGTGTGTGTGTGTGTGTGTGTGTGTGTGTGTGTGTGTGTGTGTGTGTGTGTGTGTGTGTGTGTGTGTGTGTGTCTGTTTGTCTGTTTGTGTGTCCACCTGCAGGCCCCGCTTGTCGCTGCTGATTCGTACTTGTACGGGCGGTTGGTCATTGCGCCCCTCAACATCCTCACTTACAACGTCTTCTCCTCAGAGACAAGCTCCGAGCTTTACGGTTTGTCTGTGTGTATGTGTGTATGTGTGTATGTGTGCGTGTATGTGTGTGTATGAGGGAGGAAGGGCTGTCATTGGTTTATGGTGTCTTCGTCCATCAATGCGCGTATTCTGACTCTAGCCTGTTGTTGCCTGCAGGCACGGAGCCGTGGGAATTTTACTTCTTGAACGGCGCCCTCAACTTCAATGTCGCTTTTCCGCTTGCTCTCATGGCCCCAATCTTCATGGTGCGCACGCGCACGTTTGTAGTGTATGACCGTGTGTGTATGTGTCAATGTCGGCATGGGTTGTGTGTGTGTGCAATATGTGGCAATGCATTCAGCCAAAGAGCAAGCAGCAGCACACACACATACACACATACACACATACACACATACACGCATACACACATACACACATACACACATACACACACACCCTCCTCCTCATGTCCTGATTGCGCTGCAGCTCATCATGTCGGCGACAGCAAGTCTTCGTCGCCAGGTGTCGGCCCCGTCCTCCCGCCTCACAGCGTTCCACCTCGGTGCGTGTACATGTGCGCATGTGTTTGTGCGTGCTTGTGTTTGTGTGTGTGTGTGTGTGTGTGTGTGTGTGTGTGTGTGTGTGTGTGTGTGTGTGTGTGTGGGTGGGTAGAAGCTTGTGTATTATCAGCTGCACTTTGTTACATGCCCACACGATTCGCTGTGCGCTATTAACACCCAACACACACCCAACACACACCCAACACACACACACACGTGTGCATATGTTCGTGCAGCTGGGATGTGGATCTGGCTGGCCATCTTCGTGCCGCAAGCCCACAAGGAAGAGAGGTGCAAGCGCGTGGGTACATGAATGTAGATGTGCGTATGTGGTAACGTATTCATCATTGCGTAACCCACGTAGCCCCTTACGCATCTCACGATACGTTTGTCCCTGCTCCCCCCCCCCATCTCTGCCTTAACCCCAAAATGCAACGGTTGCTGTTGACACGGCCACAGGTTCCTGTTCCCCATCTACACCCTCGTCGCTCTTTCCGCCGCCATCGCCCTCGCGCGCATCCAGCAGTTCTGGCGCGCTCTCGCTCCCACCAAACTCGTGAGCACAAACAAAACACATGCACATACACACATGCGAGCATACACACACGCTAACACATACGCACACACACACACACGAACACACACACACACACACAAGTACACCAACTCACACACACACACGAACACACGCACATCACTTGTTATTGTGAAATGTCTTTGTCATCTCATTTGCCTTCTTTGCTGAATGTCGTTTGTCCATTGGATCACATTGCTCACTCACATGCCACCCCATTGGTGTTGTCGTCATGCTAGCACTTCCTTGGCACGCTTGTGCAAGCTGCTGTCATCGTGGTGTTTGCTCTCCTCTGTGCATCCCGCGTTGCCAGCCTCTACAAAAGTCGGTGTTGTCAACTGTGAATGTGTGGGCATGTGTGCGTGTGCACGTTGCATCTGCACGTGTTTGACGCACTCTCTGCATACAAATTCACATCCAAATGCACACACGAAAATCACCACCACCGCCACCACCACCACCACCATTGTCGTTGATGCAGATTACCACGCCCCGCTGGACGTGTACGCGCGACTGCCAGATGTCGTTGACACATCCGCAGCGTCCACGCGCTTGTGTGTCGGCAAGGAGTGGTACCGCTTCCCAAGCTCTTTCTTCCTCCCATCGCACACGTAAGCACTGCTGGTTGTGGCGCTGGTGGTGCTGGTTGTGGCGCTGATGGTGCTGGTGCTGGTGCTGGTGCTGGTGGTGGTGGTGGCGCTGGTGGTGGTGGATGGGGGATGGTCGTCGGTTGCCACTGTTGCTTGTTTGCATGCAACAGGTGCAATGTTGCTTCTTGGACTGTGCTTGGCTGACATCTTGATGCTTTGCTGTCGAATAACGCACACACACACACACACGCACAAACACACACACACACACACACACACACACACACACACACACACACACACACACACACACAAACATACACACACTCTCACACTCACACTCCCCATGCTCACTCACTGCCTCACTGACCCCTTAGGGTTGAGGTTGAGTTTATTCGTTCGGAGTTCAAGGGTCTGCTGCCCAAACACTACGAAGCAGCCAACGGCACGCGCGTCATCCCAACACACATGAACGCCCTCAACAAGGAGGAGCCAAGTCGATACGTGCGTTCGTCGTGCACACGCTGCGTGATGTACATGCTGTGTGATAGCTCGCGTCTTTGATTTTGCTGTCTCACCCGCCCTATCGCACGCACGCACGTTCCACACCATACATGAAATAACACGTCACACCACACCACGCCACACATGACCACGCATGAATGCTGCTGCCTTGAACAGGTGCCCGTTGAGACGTGCGATTTCATCGTGGACTTTGAGAGCGTGGCAACAGCGCCGCTTGAGCCGAATTACGGCGATGACGCATCGTGGACGGTGAGATGCTGAACGTGGTGGGGTGACCCGCTTGTTGGTTGGTGGTTGGTGGTTGTCGTTGCAGAGGTGGAGTGGTGGGATGGGCTGTTGTGCGCAGTTTGCCGGTGGAGGTGATGGCTGACACCAGCACAAGGGAGGAGAACTCGTGCCCCAATGTTGAAATTCCGTTTTGCCGTTCTCACGCCAACCACACACACACACACACACACACACACACACACACACACACACACACACACACACACACACACACACACACACACACACACACACACACACACACGACCCCACGACAGAGGGTGGCGTGTGCTCCGTTCTTGGACAGCGCAGCGACGACAAACACGCTGGGGCGAACGCTGTATCTTCCATTCAAAAATCTGGACACCGGTGCCGTGTTCCGGGACTATTGCATTTACGCAAGACGGACGTGATTGCACACCACACTGGATGCAGGATGGATATCGCTGTGCTTTGTGCTGTCGTGCTGACGGGATAGTCATCGTGCCTTTACTACACATAACTGACAAACACCAGCATGAGGAAAAGCAACCCACAAAGCAAGCCAAGGGGTGGAGGAGAACGCGCTCATATCGACATTACACGTGGATTCAATTGTACACAAGCAGGCAAAACAGCACGTCTCACTCTACAGCAGCAGCCGTTTCTGTCTCCAATACACAACAAGCACACACGCATACACATACACACACGCACGCACGCACGCACGCACGCAGGTGAATCACGCGCTCATCTCTGATCGCCACGTGTTCACGAGATCGCGAAGTTGTCGTCGAGACGTCAGCGTGAGTTTCATTGGCGAAGACGCGTGTGGATCGGCGCTGTTATTCACATCACGCTGTTGGTGTTGGTGGTGGTGCTGTGGGTTCCAGTGCACACCTTTCTTGCTCCCTGAGCGTTGTTCCGACCTGTTGCAAGTTGCAAAAAGCACGCGAACACATATGTGGGGGAGGGATGGGGGAGTTCAGCGAACGTTTATTGACATGCACAAAAATAAGCACACGCGCCACAGCGCACATACACGTACGCGCACCTCGGCTGTTGGAGATTGGCAGAGACGGCTGCGTTCATCTCCTCATATTGCGCCTGAAAGGTCGACAAGCAGACACAACAACGCCCAAGCATGCAAAGATGAGTGCATGCCTGCGTAAAGACCCACAAGAAGTGCAAGTGCAAGCGCACCCGTGAGCGAGTACGTGTGTCCGTGAATGTATGTGAGTGTGTGAGTGTGTGAGTATATGTACGTGTACCTTCAGGGCTTCGAGCTGCTGCATTGTCTGCGCAAACGCTGTGTCGCCGCCGCTATTGTGTGCCCCAGAATCGTGACCCGTGGTGTACGCTTGTTGCGTTGACGGCTTTCTTTGTTGCTGTTGTTGCTGCGTGTGTGGGCCAGAGTTGGACGATGACAGCTCCATGCGTGCACGAGTTTCATACAGCCGCGTCTCGGCCGCCTAACGTTCACCAGCGCCAGGGTGTGCATGTATGTGTGTATGCATGCATGTTGTGCGTGTAAGTATGTTGTAGTGCGTGTGTGTGTGCGTAGTTGTCAATGTTCGTGAGTGAATGTGAGCACACAACAACAATGGTGGTGGATGAACGATCCAGAATATGGACGACGGTGAGTCCTCATCGTCACCTTGAGTTCAGACTGAAGAGCGAGCAATTCCGCCTTTTCGTTTGCGATGGCCAGGTTCAACGCCTCCACATGCTGCAAAGCAACAATCAACGGAGCGTTGCATCAAACGTGAGGCACACGGAGAAAGCTTTCCAGCACATGCACCCAACACACACACACACGAACACACACGCACACGAACACACACGCACGCACACAAACACACACAAACACACACAAACACACACGCACATGCACACAAATGCACACAAAAGCACACACACACCTCGTGCGCCTCTCGTGCTGCTGCCAGGTCCTCTTGCGCACGCTGATGCAATGCAAGCGCAGCTGCGGACTTTTCCTCCACCATTGTTGCCGTCTCCATCAACTGCTGTCGCTCCTCTGCCAATCGCTCGCGTTCGAGTTTCAGCCGTCGCTTCACCTTCTCCAGCTCTCGCTCCTGCCGCTTGAGTGCAGACGAGCGCTGTTCAATCTGCAGCTGCTCCTGGTGCACGCTCGCCATGGCCTTCTCCACCTGCGCCGTCGTCTCCATCATCTCATCCGTCTTGCGCCTGTCTCTCAGCTCTGCTTCCCGCTTTGCCTGTTTCACAGACGCGCGCTCCTCTGCCAGATCGCGCCGCTGGTCGTTGAGTTCTCGCAGCATTTCCCGCCTCTCCCGCGACAGCGCCTCCCGCTGCCATGTACAGACACACACGCCATGTGAGTGTGTATGTATGTTTGTGTTGTGTTGTGTTGTGTTGTGTTGTGTTGTGTTGTGTTGTGTTGTGTTGTGTTGTGTTGTGTTGTGTTGTGGTGGTGGTTGGTGGCAGTCGGGTGAGTGCGTGCATGTTGGGAGTCGGTGAAAAGGCAGCGCATTGCCTCTTTTCATTCACTGCCGCAGCAGCAATATACAAACAAGTGCAATCAGCCGCAATGCATCTCACAACACCGCCCCCCCCCAACACACACACACACATAAAGCCGAGCACCCTACCAGGCTTTGGATCTGTGCACGCTCCTCCTGCGACTGCTGCATGGCGACAGCGCGCTGGTCGTCAATGGCTTGCTGGTTCGCCTGCACACGCGCCTCATCTTGCGTCAGGCGCCACTGCCGCTGCTCCAGCTGCGTTCGCTGCTCTCGCAGTTCCACCTCCAGCTTTGCATACACGCGCTGCATGTCGCGTCGCTCCTACACATATGCACAAACACACACAGTGAACACGTGTGAACGCGCACACACGACACGCGGGCCCCTGCGCGGGCGAGAGCACACACACACACACACACACAACACGCACACACACACACACACACAACACAAATACACACGCAGGTACGGCAGGATACAAACACCTCTCCACTGCCACCCCATGGCACAAGAAGCTGGTGTCTCATACAACAGATTCGCAGGGTGTGAACGCACCTCGTCCAGGGAGAGTTGTTGCTTCTTCAAGCTCTCCATGGCTTCATCAAGCGCCTGCCAACAAATAACAGCATGGAGATGGAAGCAACTCGGTGACGAAACTGCGCAACACAACTCAGAGTGCAAACGTCCCAACGATCTCAGACCAAATACTAGGTTTACACCTGAAAACACATGCACACAAACACTGACACTGACCCCGCATCCTCAGCCACGTACATTCAACGCATCACACCACACGACACCCATCTACCACACCACACATACAACACGCACATCGCACCTTTTCTCGCTCGACAACGCGTGCCTCGCGCTCTCCAAGCTGCTCGCTCATGGCAGCACGAAGGCGTTGCTGAATGGTGTCCACACCCTCGGTTGTGTTCTTCAACTGGGACAGCAGCACGCGAATGCCCTCGGCATTCTCCTTGTTCTCCAACGCAGAGGCAACCTGCTGCTTGCTCAGCTCCCGCACCTGCGCAAGGTCTGCCTGGTGCTGCTGCTCGCGTGTTTGCAGCACGAGCGAATGCGACGCCTCCAAGTCTGCAATCTCCACCTGTGAACAAGCAGCGCAAGTTAGGGCGATTTGGAGGAGGAGGGGGGTGAGGGTAAGCGGTGATGTGTCAGTTCAGACAGCCACTGCAGTGTGTGCAAGTGTGAACACGTCTATGTGCATGCGTAAAATCCAGCAGCCCAGCCTGTGAGACCTTGTGAGACTGGCGGATGGACTCAATCTCGGCGTCCTTTCGCTTCAGCAGCGCCTCGTACCGCGCATCAGACTCTTCTTGCAGCTGGAAGCGAAGCAGACACGGCCAGTACGTGAGGTGGTAGAGGCAACACCATGGATTCATACATGCGTACACATTTGCACACAGAAGGATACGTCATGAAAAGCACTCGCTCAAGTCACACAGCACAGGCAAGCGGGAACAACAACCGTTGACACCACCACCACCACCACCATCATCATCATCATCATCATCATCATCATCATCATCATCATCATCATCATCATCAACACCACCACCATCATCATCATCATCATCATCATCATCATCATCATCAGCATCATCATCATCAGCATCATCAGCATCATCATCATCATCATCATCATCATCATCATCATCATCATCAGCATCATCATCAGCATCATCATCATCACGCCCAGAATCAACACATGCACCGGCGCACCTTGGCAACGGCGTCGCGGTGGCGTTGATGGACGCTGTCGAGCTCCTTGCGCAGGATCTCGTCCGTGTGCGCTACACGGTCTCGCAGGCGCTGCAGTTCCTCATCGCGCTCCAACAGCTGTTTATCGCGCGATTCCGCGGCAGTCGCCGCGTCTTCTTCAAGCGTCTTCACCTTCCTTGCCAAGGAATCCCGCTCATCCGTCAGCTGATTCACGTGCGCGAGCGAAAACGTGAATGCGACAGAGGGTGGAGAGCGTGAGTCGCGCAGTCATCATCGAATATTGTGCGTGCATATCGTGAACGCATTCTGGCAAAATGTATGACGCAAAGAAACGCACACATGCACATCGCAATCCTGCCAACTATGGCTGGTCTTGCCCAAGTCACCTGTTGGATTTGCTGCTTGTATTCATTCATTGTCTTTTGGCTTGATGTCAACTCATCCCTTGCGGCCTGCAATTCCACCGCCTGTACGATGAGCACATGAACGCGTGCACATGTGAATTTCGGGGAGGACGGCTTTTGGCACAGTCCATTCACAGCGCACACTCACACTCTCGCTTGGTACCACAGATGCCTCCGCTCAAAGACAGCAAACGTCATCAGCGAGAAACACACAACCATACACCAACGCGCGTACGCACGCACACGCACACACAAACGAAAAGATACCTGCTTCTCATGCTTGGTGCTGGCGCCATCTAAAGCTTGGTGCGTTGTTTTCAGTTCCGATTGCAAGCGCTGCACCTCTTGTTCGAGCCGCGAAATCTCCTTGTTCGTCGTCTCACGGCTCAGCGCTGTCGGTGCTGGCTGTTCACCCAACGCCCCTGCGCCCGCTGTACCCATTACAGATGGTCCTGCTTGTCTCATTGCTGGTGCCGCTTGAGTCGCATTAACCCCACTCCCACCACCACCACCACCGCGTCGTTGCTGCTGCTGCTGTTGCTGCTGCTGCTGTTGTGGTGGTGCAGCGCCGCTGCGGCTGTGCAGAAAGTCGAGGAAACCGCCACCACGACGGCTGGAAGATGTGGGCGGCCACTGCTGCTGCTGTTGTTGTTGCTGTGGCTGTTGTTGCTGTGGCTGTTGTGGTTGCTGTGGCTGTTGCTGTTGTTGCTGTTGTTGCTGTGGCTGTTGTGGTTGCGGTGATGAGGATTTAGCGTGTGCCTCCGTGCGACTTGCGCCACGGCTCTGTGAGAGCCAGCTCAGGTCTGCTGCTGCCTCGCTGCGGCTCTGTGGACGGCCCCCTTGCTGCTGCTGCTGCTGCTGTTGGTGGTGTGCTTGAGCTCCTTCTTCCTCGCCAGCAAACACGTTCCCTTCGACCCCGTGACCTCGTTCATCCTCCACGCGACCGCCCACATGTGTCGGTGCCTCTTCCTCGCCGGCAGATTCACCCCACTCGAACGATGCCGACGATGATGTCCGCCTTCGCCCAGCGCCAGCACCAGCACCGCGTCGCGATGGCTCCTCCCACGGCATCTGCACACCGCCGCTGCCGCCGCCATCATCACCACTGCTACCTGTGGGGCCCGTGCCCTGCCGCCGTCTGCCCGTGCCTGTGGACGGTCGGAACGGCAGGGCACCGTCGTCACCGCCGCGTCCACCGCCGCGACCACGAGCAGCGTCGCCTGCTGCTGCAGCCGTTGCTCTGGAGCCTTGTGTGCCCAGCGTGCTTGGTCGTCGTTGTTGTTGTTGTTGTTGCTGCTGCTGCTTCCTTCCCGCTGGCTCGTCATCACCGAGCAAACCAAGCAAATCATCATCATCATCATCATCATCATCATCACCAACAACAGCGCCGCTGCCACTGCTCTGCTCTTCGTCGTCATCACCAAAGCTGCTGCCAAAGTCGAGATCACTGTCTGCGCGAGACGCCCTGTTGGACGCTGCCCGCCCGGCCGTGCTACTGCTTCGCTTCGTCGTTGCCACTGCACCGGCACGAGGGGGTGCTGTTGCCTTTGCTGCGGTGGCTGCGGCAGTTGTTCCCTGTGTTCCAGCGCCCCTTCGTCCCGTAGATGTGCCTGGGCGCCCTGTGCGCGGCTCAAGCATTGCGCTCATGCCGCCACGACCACCCATCGACGGCACATACGCGGTGTCACTGCGCCCAACAGACTGGCCTTTCCCAGCAGCTGATGTTGTCGCGGCTGCTGTACGGGCGCCACCCTGTGCGCGCGCCTTTGGCTTTGAATCGCCCAAGTCTGCTAGGAGATCGTCAGCACCGCTCAGATCCCAGTCGTCGGAGTCGTTCTGTGCGGCGGTGCTGGTGCTGGCAGGCGGGGCTGCTGATTTCTTGCTCTGCTGGTGCTTTGTAGCTGGGGGCTGCGCTTCTGTCGCCTTTGTCGCGGCTGCAGGCCTTGCTTTGGCTGCGGTTGATGTTGCTGTTGCCGCTGTCCGTGATGCGGCTGCTGTTGTCGCCGTCGTGGGCTTCTTCTTCTTCTTCGTCTTCGTTTCTCCACCACCACTGCCGCCAAGCCCGCCAAAGAGCGCGTCGTCCATATCGTCCAGGTCCTGGTCAATGCGGATAGCGGACGAGACAGAGGAGCAGGTGATAGTGATGAGGAGGACATTCGCTCGTATGTGTGTGTGTGTGCATGTGTGTGTGTGTGTGTGTGTGCATGTGTGTGTGTGTGCATGTGTGTGTGTGTGTGTGGTTGTTGATGTTGTGTGGTCGTCGATGTTGTTGAGCAAGCTGTTGAATCATGTGCAGGTTGGTGTATGCTGAATTGTGTTTGTGACTGTGCTCACGCCGAGGTCTGCGGCCATCTTGCTGGCATCGACGTTTGACATGATGTCTTCGTCACTGTCATCCCACTGTTACAGCCAAGAAGACAAAACAAAATCGCCCCAAGCAAGCAAATTCAGTTCAGCCACGAGCTGGCAGAGTCCATAATGTCATGCCAAAGAACGTACACGTGCAATTACACGTGTGCGTGCACTAACACATGCACGCATGGCACACACAAACAAGATCCGTACATGCACACAAACACAAGATCACGTACATGCACACACATACACGTGTACACGTGGACATGTGCACAACAAACACAGCAGGATGAGTGCTGAACTTACATCGTCGTCGACCTCTTGGCGCATGCTGGCATAAAAATCTTGGTCTTTGGGCGTTCCCGCAGACTTCTTGCCACGTGCACCACTGCCTGCGCGCGCGGCAGACCCACGTGCTGTGCCAGCAGCACGCCCAGCACCGGCCGTCGTCGTCGTCCTCGTCCTCGTCGCAGACATGCCCCGTCGAGATGGCCTTGATGATCCTCCGCTTGCTGCTGCAGCAAGTACACCAGGAATGACACATGAGTGGGGCATGCATAAGGGAAGGGCGAGGAGCACAAAGCACAGGGTACACAGAGCACAGCGCAAACAGCGAACAGTGTACAGAACACAGCGCAAACAGCGAACAGAACACAGAGCGCAGCGCAGAGCGAACAGTGTACAGAGCACACAGAGCACAGCGCAAACAGCGAACAGTGTATAGAGCACAGACTACAGAGCATGCAACACACACACACACACACACACACACACACACACACACACACACACACACACACACACACACACACACACACACACACACACACGAACACACGAACATGACATGGAACGCACGCTTCATCTTGCTCTTGTCGCTGTTGTCAGCGAGCGAGTCCAGCAACGCATCGATGTCGTCCATGCTGCTCGTTGGTGGGTTGGTGTCCTTCCTGCTTCCTCTTCTGCTCTCTTCGAAACTGAAAATTTGGAAAGGCAAAATTGCGTTCTGCTGCTTGGTGGCCAAAGGCAAATTTGACGTTGTTGTCAGAAACGGAAGAAGGAAAGGGAGGAGAAGGACAACAACGACGACCAACTGCCCGCAGACGACGCCGACAATGTTGACGCGGCGGTCGCGGGCGCTGTTGATTGCCTTCTTGATGGCATGGTGCCTTGCACTGCTGTACCTAACGCACCACACCTCGCCAGAGTCCCACCTTTCTGACCAGGTACGCTGTACATCCGCACGCGCGTTTGTTCTTGTTGAGTCTGAGTCCCTTTGTGAGTTGTGCTTGTCGCATTTGTGCTCCCTCACCTTTGCGTTCTTTCAGTCGTTTTGAGTCGTTTGATTCCTTTGGGTTTGAACAGCTGCCCACTGATTCTGGCAGGTAGCAGCCACTGATCCGTGGATGTGGCCACGCAAGCTTGCAAGCACACACCCTCACACATTGAGACACACATTGCGGTGGCGCTCTCTCTCTCTCTTTCTCTTCATGGCATGGCAGGACTTGTCAGATCTGGAGGAGCTGAAGCGTCGGGTGCAGCTGGAAGGGGATGATGATTTGCTGCTCAACGATCAAGTTGCACAGGAGGAATGTGAGTGACGGGTGCATTGCTGGACATGCACTGGCTTGCTTGCTTGCGGAGCTGTCCACAGCGACTTCAAGGAGGCACTTGTGCACGCACTCATACACACATCGGCTCACACACACCCACTCCACACATTCAATCTCACCCACACACTGACGTGCACGCACTTGCGGAACACAGTCCGGGATGCGCAGCTCAACGCATTGCGCGACAGCTATGGAGAAAATGAGGAGGAAGAACAGCACGACTTTGAGGTTACCACAGCCGGTCATGCGCGCATCTCAAACCCCAACTCTGTTTGTCATTGTTCAATCGCACACCTTGATCCCACATGCACTAATAAGGGCTCACACGCTCGCGCGCTTGCTTCCACCTCCTGCAGAACATTGAGCACCCAACACCACCGCCTGATGCCAAGGTGTGCCAGGCATGCTCTGCTCGTCAGCGCACACACACACACATCCATGGCCGTGTTCTCGAGCGTCGATGGCGTTGCACTGTTCCGACGTGCATGTCACACACACATACACACACACACACACAATGCACTCTGCAGATTGTGGACAACTTTGATGTGAAGCACAACTTCAAGGTGGTGGATCCGCGTGCAGAGTGGGTGCCGCTGCCACGGCCGAGCCAACCGTCCGTCCCGCGTATCAAATTCGTGGAGGAAGTGGGCTCCCGAAAGTCAGTGGTGACCGACACATGTGACTTGCACGTGAACGGTTGTTTTCATTTGCGTCAGCTTGTCTCGCTGCTGTTCAGAACGCGCCGGAGACTTGCTCCTTCGTGTTCATCACGCATGTCATCTCCGTGCACTCATGACATCTTGTTGGCGCTGGTGTTTGTGCTGATGATGGTGCTGGGTGTGTCAGGTCGAGCGATCCTTACGCGAAGAACAACTTCAACGTTCACGCCAGCAACAAGTTGCCCTCCGACCGAAAAGTGCCCGACACACGCAACCCCATGTCAGTGGCCTGCAGCCATGTACTTGTGCACGCTATAGTGTTCACGGCCATGTACTTCTGTACGTTGTTGTGCACTGTTGAGACCACTCGCACATACACATACACACACTCACACACATACACAAACATACCGAACACTCACACTGGCACTGGCACTCGCACACGCAAATACACACACACCGTACTCATCCACACATGCGGACGATACCGATGCGTTGGTGCGGCTGCTTCTCCTCATTGCGCGTTGCCTGCGAGCACAGGTGCCGCAAACGCAAGTATCCTGAGGACTACCCGCCCGACTTGCCCTCCACAACGATCATCTTCACCTTCCACAACGAGGCGCGCTCCACCCTCTACCGCTCCGTGCGCAGGTCGGTACCACACACACACACACACACACACACACACACACACACACACACACACACTCACGGGCGTAGGCGACCATTTGTATCAAACACGTGTGGGTGTGGATGTGTCTGTTTGTGTGTCCTCGGCAGTCACGTGTGCTTCTGCTCACATGATGCAATTGTCACGTCTCGCGCATGCGCACAGCGTGTTGGATCGATCGCCCCCGGAGCTGATTGACGAGGTCATCCTCATCGATGACGCATCAGATGATCGTGAGTGCCTGCAGGCAGTCGTGATATGCTTTGCGATGTGCACATGCGTGGTGTATGCGTTTTCAGTGCGACTATGTGCTCTCCACTCTGAAGGCGCGCGCACGTGGGTGTGTGTGTGAGAGAGAGAGTGTGTGTGTGTGTGTGTGCGTGTGTGTGTGTGTGTGCGTGTGTGTGTGTGTGCGTGTGTGTGTGTGTGTGTGTGTGTGTGTGTGTGTGTGTCGCTGTCACGCTCCAAGTTCACCGAGCACCCACTCGTGGTATTGTTGTGTGTTTTGTGTACAACAGCGGAGCAAGGCAAGATTGTGGAGGGGATGGAGAAGGTGCGCATTCTGCGAAACCACGAGCGTGAAGGTACGACGCACCAACAGCATGTGTGTGTTTGCTTCCACAGATGTACATGCGCACTCTACATGTTTCGTGTGCGCGTGTGTCTGTGTGTACCCTTCCGGTTTGAACACGCCAGACCCCCTTCTTTGTGTGACACATGCTGCACAACAACACGCCAACCGCCACCGCCACAACTGTTGCTGCAGGTCTGATTCGCTCGCGCGTGCGTGGCGCCAATGCTGCACAGAGCCCCGTGCTCACGTTCCTCGACTCCCACATCGAGTGCAACACCGACTGGCTTCCCCCACTGCTGGAGCAGCTGCACAAGGTGAACACACACGTGTTTGTGAATGTGTGTGTGTGTGTGTCTGTGTCTGTATGCCTCTTTCTCTGCCCTTCTGTCTGTTGAACACAATCCGGTTCCCCACGCCCCGACTGACTGCTGCCTGTTCACTGCCCACTGCTGCTGTGAGCCAGAACTACCGGGCGGTTGCGAGTCCGACCATCGACGTCATCAACATGGACAACTTCCGGTACCTCGGCTCCACATCCGGCCTGCGCGGAGGTGCGGCTATCATGATGATGATGATGATGATGATGATGATGATGATGATGATGATGATGATGATGATGACTGGTCGTTTTCATGATGGCAGTTGTGAAAGTGCAAAGGGTGGAGTTGTGCCAACACCACTGCCATGAATGCCATTGTCACATCAACGCACACCACCCCTCCGTGATTGCCAGGCTTCACGTGGAGCATGCAGTTCCAGTGGGAGACGGCGCCACTCAAGGGGAAGAGCGCCATCGATCCAATCCCGTACGATAACACACACACACACACACACACACACACACACACACACACACACACACACACACACACACACACACACACACACACACACACACACACACACACACACATTCACATACACGTGTACACACACGCGCACACACAGCTGTTGCGGCGTTCCTGCTCATACTGTCTGCCTCGAGCCAACTCCAGTCTGTCACCTGACACTCACCCACGCCACATCCTCCCCTTTCCCCTTCAATTCCCTCTGCTGTCAATGGCGTCAGCACCCCCATGATCGCTGGGGGCCTGTTCAGCATCACGAAGCGGTGGTTTGACGAGTCTGGCCAGTATGACCTCGACATGGACGTGTGGGGCGGGGAGAACTTTGAGATTTCGTTCCGCACGTGGATGTGTGGCGGACGCATGGACATTGTGCCCTGCTCGCGTGTTGGACACGTCTTCCGCAAGCAGCACCCGTACTCCTTTCCCGGCGGTAACGGCCGCACATACGACAAGTACGCTCGAGGGGCATGTGTGTGTGTGTGTGTGTGTGTGTGTGTGTGTGTGTGTCAGCGCTCAACACATTTGCTTTGCTTTCCATGTGTGTGTGTGTGTGCGCGCGCGCGCGCGGGTGATCAGGAACACTGCGAGGACCGCGGAGGTGTGGATGGATGAGTACAAGCAGCACTTTTACCACGCACGGCCGTCTGCCAAGTTCGCGTGAGTCACCCTCGCGCACGCGTACTCACCACATTTCAATTGTTGGGTTGCTGTTCTCATGTGCTCACCATGCCATGTTCGGCCTTCTCACATGGTCACACACAAACACGCTCACTTGCACACGCGCGTCTGATTGCTGGCATGCACTTGTCTACAATCATTCATCCATACACACATATACACACACACATATACACACACGCACACACACGTACACACACGCACGCACACACACGCACACACACACACGTACACGCACACACACGCACACACACACACACAGCGCCGTTGGCCCGCTGGAAGAGCGGACGGAACTTCGCAAGCGCCTCAACTGCAAGTCCTTTGGCTGGTACCTCGAGAATGTGTACCCAGAACTCAGGTGTGTATCATGCGCATTGTGTGCGCTTGTGTTGTTGTTTGTGCACATTTATGTTGTGGGATGGGCTCAAGTGCGTGTGTGCTGTGCTGTGCTGGCTCACGTTGAATCTGACATCCCGGTTTGCTTCCTGCGCACCGCAGCGTTCCCGGGCGTGACATGGTTGGCTTTGGGCAAATCAAGCAGGGCATGCAATGCATCGATGCTGGAGCAGGCACTGTGCGTTTAATGTGTGTGTCTGTATGTATGTATGTATGTATGTATGTATGTATGTATGTATGTATGTATGTATGTATGTATGTATGTATGTATGTATGTATGTATGTATGTATGTCTTTTCTCTCCTTTCATGCTCCTCATCTCATGAACTCATCAACTTCCCGCCCCACCCACCCCCACCCCTTGTGTTGCGCATGTGTGCCCGCCGCCCTTTAAGCTGAATGCAAAGCTTGCGGTACAGCACTGCTTGCCGCAGGACAGCGACAAGCAGGAGTGGATCTTCCGTAATGACGGGACCATCAAGCTGCAAGATGGACACGGCACCAACTTCTGCGTTGCCCTCGACAAGGATAACGTAAGCATATGGCTCTGTGCGTGTGTGTGTGTGTGTATGTGTAGGTGTGTGTGTGTGTGTGTGTGTGTGTGTGTGTAGGGGGGTTGTGTGCATGTGCCTGCATAGGAGTTTCGGTGTTGATGTCTCTGTCTATCTACTGTGCATCTGTCGTGTACAGTTGTATGACTTCGGACACTTGGTTGTGTACGCCACTCACTTGAATTCACCATGCCATTTCTCGCTTTGTAGCATGCAGTGTTGCACACGTGCACTACCGACCCACCAATGCTGTACGTGGCACTGCTGGAGGAGCGAAGACACTGCCTCCGTGATATGGTTGCCGCGTGTCCCACAGAGCACACTCACAACAGGCCTCACACACACTAACACACACACACACACACACACACACACACACACACACACACACACACACACACACACACACACACACACACACACACACACACACACACACACACACACTAACACACACACACACTAACACACACAACCTCCTGCATCGACAGGTGGACGTACACGGAGAGCAAGCAGATTCGACATCGGGAGACGGGCTTGTGTCTGACCAGCAGCAAGAAGCCGCAGCTGAGGGCGTTCCCGTGTGGCAGCACCTCCAACGAGAACGAGAGATGGGCGTTTACAAAGTAGTGTAGCTCGACACACACCACACACATCCACGCATCACATGCACACACAGCACACATCCACGCATCACATGCACACACAGCACACATCCACAGGCGGCATGAAATGACCACCACGGACACCAAGCAAAGAAGTGCATGTTACAGCCAAAAGAAGCAAGACAACAACGCAAGAAGCCAAGAAGACTAAAGTCAGAGGACAATGGTGGTGGGGAGGGTGTTCATGCGGTGGGCAGCTGTGGCGGGAGCAGCATCGGGAGCAGCGCTGCTGCACCCATGGAGCGCATGGGAACCAGCCAGCAAAGGGGAAGAGGGAAGAGGTGGCACCACCACCATCACACACGGCTGGATGCGTGGATGTCGCCTGGCGCACGCAGAAGCAGGCAGGGATGATGACGACGGCAATCATGACCACGACAGTCACGAGGTGGTCAACTGGTCTGGGACGCACACGGCGTGGCCTCGCGTGTTCGTGGAGCCGAACAGCCTGGGTGAGGTGGAGGACGCGCTTGCGAGAGCACACGCGACGGGCCAGCGGCTGCGCGTTGTGGGCTCGGCCATCTCGCCAAACGGCCTGGCATTCAGTGACGAGGGCATGCTGAGCATGGTCAACTGCAACCGCGTGCTGTGGGTGGACCCGGACTCGAAGCAGGTGTGCGTGGAGGCCGGCGCACGCGTGGCAGACGTCGTGGAGAAGCTCCGGCCATATGGGCTCACGCTGCAGAACTACGCGTCCATCCGAGAGCAGCAGATTGGCGGCTTCGTGCAAGCCGGCGCGCACGGCACCGGCGCAGCCATCCCGCCCGCGGACGACCAGGTTGTTGGCTTCAGCCTCATCACGCCCGCCCAGGGCACCTTGAGCGTCACACGCGAGTCACACCCGGAGCTGTTTGACCTCGCACGCGTTGGACTCGGTGCGCTGGGCATCATGGGCACCGTCACGCTGCAGTGCGTTGATCACCACCTCCTGACGGAGCGAACTAGCGTCATCACGCGCGAGGAGGCCCGCCGCGGCCACAAGGAGCGGCTGCGGCGCAACAAGCACGTCCGATACATGTGGATCCCGTACGAGGACGCCGTGGTTGTTGTGGAGTGCAACAACACCACACATGCCGCGCGGGCACAGGACGAAGCAGAGGCCGAGGAGAAGCAGGCGAGCGAGCACGAGGCATATGCGCTGGCGCCACTGCGATCGCTGCTGCAACAGGTCAACCCGAGCATCTCCCAAGACCGCATGCGCACGATGCACTTTGCGGACCTTCGCGACGCCATCCTGGCCGCCAACCCTCGAGGTACCGACTGTGTGTCTGTGTCTGTGTGTGTGTGTGTGTGTGTGTGTCTGTGTGTCTGTGTGTGTGTGTGTGTGCGTGCGTGTGTGCGTGTGTGCGTGCGTGTGTGTGTCTGTGTGTGTGTGTGCGTGCGTGTGTGTCTGTGTGTCTGTGTGTCTGTGTGTGTTTGTGTGTTTGTGTGTGTGCGTGCGTGTGTGTCTGTGTGTCTGTGTGTGTGTGTCTGCCTCTGTCTCTCTGTCTCTCTGTCTCTCTGTCTCTCTGTCTGCTTCTGTGTCTGTGTCTGTCTGCCTCTGTGTGTATGTGTGGTCTTCCGTTTGCATGCCTGCTAACCTCACACACACACACACACCCATCCAACACCTCTGCCACGTGCAGATGTTGAGCACGTGAAGAAGTGCAACGCTGCCGAAGCCGAGTTCTGGCGCCGAAACCAGGGCATCACCAGCGTCGGCTACAGCGACGAGGTGAGCGTACCACACCCTCGCACACATTGCGCACACACCCTCGCACACATTGCGCACACTCACTCACTCACATTGAGCGCACTCACCCACATTGAGCGCACTCACTCACATTGTGCACACTCACAGGTGCTTGGATTTGAGTGCGGAGGGCAGCAGTGGGTGAACGAGGTGTGCTTCCCTGCAGGCACGTTGCAAGCGCCCGACATGGCCGATATGGCGTTCATGGCAGACCTGCTCGCCCTGATTGAGGACAACCACGTGCCTGCACCGGCGCCTATCGAGCAGCGGTGGACGCGCACCTCCACCTCCGCCATGAGTGTCGGTGGCCCTGGGCCAGGCCGCGTACCGGCACACGAGGACGGCATCCACGCATGGGCGGGCATCATCATGTACTTGTGTACGGCAGACACGCGCGAGCGCGAGGCCATTACGCAAGCGTTCTTCAAGTACAGGCAATTGGTCGCCGACAACCTTGATGCCAAGTATGACGCGTATGTACACTGGGCCAAGCTTGAAGTCCCAACAGATCCCGCTGAGCTGCGTGAGTTGAGAGCACGCATGCGAGAGCGCTTCCCCGTTGACCGGTTCAATCACTTCAGGCGACGGCTCGACCCACGTGGTGTCCTCAGCAACACATTCATCGCCAAACTCTTTGACGAGCAGGAAGACAACGGCACCAGCCACACCTCACCGCAAACAGCGTAGCAGCTGCATGTGTGTGTGTGTGTGTGTGTGTGTGTGTGTGTGTGTGTGTGTGTGTGTGTGTGTGTGTGTGTGTGTGTGTGTGTGTGTGTGTCCATATGTGTGTGCAAAGGCAGCTTCGCTTCTCGATGCAGATTGTGACAACGGGGTACTCTGTTCATCTTCAAATGAACCCAACCAGCCAATTGGCAACGCAGACGCACAATCGCAAGCAAGGGGGCAAAGAGCGAGGGGTGACATGATGTGATGAACGCATCATACTCAACACATACATCAGTCGTTCAACAATGAAACTGTACACAAACACGCGCTCACACTCACGCACTGACTCACACATACACGCGCGCAAACACTCACACACACGACATACACGCGCACACGCTCACTCTCTCACAAACAAGCGCGCGCGCACACACATACACACACACGCACACACACACATACACCCATCACTTTGTGATCATGGCGGTGATGAGGGAGACAGGGAGCTGCTCGGCAATGTTTGCCAAGTGGGCGTGCTTGTGCGCTGGCGTGATACACAAGATGACAATGTCTGCGTCCAGCACGACGGTGGCTCGCTCCACAGCGCGCGCACTGTCGTCATCGGGGAACAGCGGCATGCGCACAGCGCCGCCAATGAGGGCCTCGCAGCGCTGGCCCTGGCCGGCAATCTCGCCGTACGGATCAAGCACAACGACGTGGTTGGACATGCACAGGTGCTTGGCGGCGGTGCGAAGGAAGGCATTGCACACGGCGCGGTCGGTGCCGCGGAAGGCAAAGAAGCCACCAGTGGCCGCCTTCTTGGCAAGGAAGGGGAAGTGCGGCAGTGGCAGCATCGGGTGCACGAGGCGAATGGTGACGCACGACAGGTGGTCCATGCTGTCACGCAGCACGCACACCTTGTGCAACGCGTTGTCGATGGCGAGGCAGCCGAGGTGGTTCGTCTCGGGCCACTCGACGACCTCGTGGCACGTGTGGGCGTCCACAAAAACCTCGGGCCGCGGCTTCTCGTCATGCGGGCCGCGCTGCCAGACAATGGCCCGGCCGTCAACATGCAGGTCGACGCCTGCCACCTCGGAAGCGTGGCGGTTCACGTACTCTACGAGCCGCGTCGAGAGTGGCAAGCGCGTTGCCACGTGATCGGCAAACGCAGCAGCATCAACATCAAAGCGCGCGCCCTGGCTCGTTGCACTGGCCTCAGTGGGAGCAGTAGCAGTCGCACTCGTGGCACCCGCGGTTGATGGGGCCGAAGAAGAAGAAGGTTGCTGCTGCTCTTGCTGCTGCTGCTGTTCGTGCTGCTGCTGCTGCTGTTCTTGCTGCTGTTCTTGCTGCTGCTGCTGGTGCTGGTGGTGTTGGACATGTGCGTGGGCTGACGACGCCTGCAGGGCAGCAGGAGGAGCCGGTGGAGCGGGCGCCACGCCTGCTGGCTGCGCTGCGTTGCTGCTGGTTGTGTTAGCAGCAGTCGTCGGGGCACGTGCAGCCAACGGATGGTGCACCGCCGTTGCTGATGCAGGAATGGCTGCAGTGTTGGCAGTACGCACGCTCGCGTTGCCACGGCTGCTGCTGCTGCTGCTGCTGCTGCTGCTGTTGGTCAGGCGCACAAACCCACTCGCGTTGTCGGGGACGTACTCAAACCCCAACCTTCTTTTCGCACACTCTTCAACGAAGCTGCGGAACTTGCCGTATTTCTTGATGGTTGCCTCAGCCCCAGGCATTGCGTGCTTGAGGTACGGTGGGATGGAGCTGGCAATGATGGAGCCATGTTGGCCGTGCAGGAAACGGCGGATGACGCGAGCAACTTCACTCGCTGACGGGGGGGTGATGCTGGAGTGGGGCTGCGAACGCGAATCATGCTCACGCTCGGTCAGGCAGACAAGGCCACTCGCGTTGTCGGGGACATACTTAAACCCCAGGTCTCTCTGAGCACACTCCTCAACGAAGCTGCGAAACCTGCCGTATTTCTTCATGGTTGTGTCAGCGTCAGGCATCGCGTCCCTCAGATAGATTGGGATGGAGCTGGCAATGACAGAGCCGCCTTTGTCCCGCAGGTAGTGCCTGATGACGCGAGCAACATCACTCGTTGACGGGGTGTTGATGGAGTGGCGCCGCGGTGGCGCTGTTGCTGTGGGTGCAGTTGGGGCTGCTGTTGGTGCTGGTTTTGGTTTCGGTGCTGGTGTTGGTTTTGGTGGTGCTGCTGGTGCTGTTGCGTTGGAACGGCTGGTGAGCTGCACGCGACCATTCATGTTGTCGTGGATGAACTCAAATCCCAGGCCCTTACTGTCGCACATGTCAACAAACGCGCGGAAGCGCCCAAAGGCGCCGATGGTGTCAATCGCCGATGGCATCTCGTGCTGCAGATGGAGGGGAACGGCGCTGGCACAGGCCGCACCGCCAGCAGCCTGCAGGTACTTCCTGATGGCGCGAGCAACCTCTTCCACAGAAGGCGCACCGCTCGGAGGCACGCGCTGTGCCAGACGCGGGTCCATCGCTACCTGCTGCTGGTGCTGTTGTTGCTGGTGCTGTTGTAGCTGGTGTTGTTGTTGCTGGTGCTGTTGTTGCTGGTGCTGTTGTTGCTGCTGCTGCTGTTGTTGCTGCTGCTGTTGCTGCTGCTGTGGCTTTGGCTGTGTTGCCTGCTCCTGCCGTGGTGGCTGCTGAGGAGGCGGCTGTTGTTGCTGTTGTTGTTGTCCTTGCTTGAATTGCTCTTGAACTTGTTGTTGAAAACTCTGCTGCTGGCCTTGTTCGGCTGCAGGCGGCTGGCCGGCTTTCGTCCTCTTCTGGGACAGCGACCGGTGAGCGAGGCCATGTGTCAGCCGCACGTTCCCACCACTCGAGTTTTCGACAAACGCGATGCCCTTGTGGTGGAATGCATCGACAAAGTTGCGGAACCTGCCGTGGCGCTTGATCGTGTCACTCGCGTGTGGCACAACGTGGTGCAGATGGATGGGCAGGGAACAGGCGACGGCCTCGCCTCCAACTTCCACAAGATGTTGCTTGATTGCAGCAACCACTTCCTCATCGTCTGCAGTTGGCAAAACTGCGGAAGCTTGCTGCTGCTGCTGCTGCTGTAGCTGTTGTTGCGCTTGCGTCCTCGGTGCGTCGTGGGATGGGGGCCGCGCAGGCGGGGCCACGGCGCCAGACTTCATGGCGCGCAGGCTGTTTGGAGTGGGCGGGCCAGTAACGTACTGCGGGGTGGGAGGTGGTGTCGTCTGAAACGGAAAGGGCCGCGAAGGGCGACTGTCCGCAGGAACGGTGCCTGGAGGCGGGCCGTATGGGTTGGTCGACGACGACGATGTTGCTTGGACTGCCGCCGCGTTGAGAGGGGCCGTGCGAGGGCTGGTCTCTTCGCCTGGCCCGATCTGCGTGCTGGCCGTATCCGAGAAGTTGAACAGCTTCTGGACATGGCTTGCACCGCCGCCGTTGGTGCCGGATGTTGTCGATGGCGGCAGCGGCGCGGGGACTGTTTCTTGCTGTGCTTGGGCTTGCTGTCCCTGGTGCTGCTGCTGCTGCCCCTGACCCTGGCCGTCCAGCACCGCCGCCGCCTCCTCTTCCTCTTGGTCTTCTTCACTGTCTTGTTCTTCTTCTTCTTCAAAGTCGTCTTCATAATCCGAGTCGACGAGACGGGCATCATACCACTGGTTGACGGCGGTGGCGTTCCAGTGGAGCTGACGGCCGTCCTGCTGTGCTAAGCCAGCGGCGGTGACCTGGCCAATGAAATCGCGCCAATCCATGCCGTGGGCCAGCATCGGTGTCAACCCGAGGATCGTCGAGGGAAGCTTCTCCACAGAGCCATGCGACTCTATCAGGCGCTGCATC